>NC_059141.1:36500548-36715548 GCF_020740605.2 Lemur catta
TAAATAATAGTTTTATTAAAATAACTGAAATTATCCTGTTTTATCATTTCATCTCTTTCTTGTCAGGTCTTTATCTGATATACATATTCTAGATCAAATATCCTTATATGTAATTTCTAAATATTAGCCAAGTTATTTTATTGACAATTAATGTTATAGCCAAAAATGTTTGGATTCAATATTTGGTTATAATTTTATAATATGTGATTATAAAAAAATTTATTGTACTCATGGTTGTGGTAATGGGATTTAACAATATGTTTTAGAAAGGGAAATATTTTCTATTTACATCTGAACAATATCTAAATGCTTGTATTTCCCCTAATCTTTTAAAGGTTCACCATAAATGCCTTGCTGTGTTAAGATTACTCCCCAGTGCCTTTAGAGCTATGGATAATTTCTAAGTATAAAACTAAAAAGAAAATGACAAAAAAAGAAAAACTGAAGAAAAGACCATATATGTAGTTAAGAAACAAGTCAACAGCTTTCTTAAAACTAGAGTTCTAAAGTAGTCCTCAGCCAATTCCACATGGGACTCACATAACACTTACTAATTTTAGCAGCAGACTGGCCCTGAAGCAATGACACATGTTTTTGTGCCACATTTAATTCTACACAACATTGATTTTAATGGGGCTTGCTAGGGAGTAACTACAGTTTTGTCCACGGTCATCAAAGTCACAATAGCATTTCTGCAGGAGCCAGAGCCAATTCATTGCCCTGGTCAATGGCTAATTTGCAAGTTAGATAAATATTTTTTACCTTGTTATTTAAAAACAAAACAAAACAAAATAAAACAAAAAACAAGCCCTGCTATTCTGAGTTGGTTAAATTTAAATTATCTGTTATCTATTTATTTATTTGTTTTACTTATTGTATTTTGCTAATGTAAAATTGCTTCTCCATTTGTATCCAAGGAGAGTTGCATTTCAATGCAATGAATAATCCTTTTTGTGCAGTTATTAGGTATAAATTTGCTATAAAAATTAGCATTGAGGATTTTGACTGCATGTTTAGTTACCATTTCAATTTAAGACCAGAACTTGGAGAAATAAACAGAGCTAGAATAGACATTATTGAGCAGGTGACATCTTTCTCCAAAAGTGAGACTGTATCCTCCAGAATGACAACTGGTCATTTAAAGATAACTTTAAATGACCAGAAGAAAGCCACATGTTATCACGATTCAGGTGAAAACTTTTTTGGCTATATTCTATGTTGCAAATGTTTTGGGGAAGTGCTCTTTATTAATGTCATAAAGTTATCAAAGAAAAGAGTGATAAAGTGATCCCTGGGTTTTGACGGTGATTTTCCTGTGATTTTTTAAGTGTGGAGAATTTAATTAGACACAGTCCAGTGTTAACAAATGCCACATCTTGGGCAGTTTCCATCCAGACCTGAGCAAACTTTAGACACTGACTGGCAGTCTATTACTGACTCACAATTACAATGTGGTAACACATCACAATGTTTGCCAGAAATGTTCAGTGATTTTAGTTCTAATGGTAACCAAAATGATCATGACATCTTAGGCTTCTTTCCTTCCTCACTTCATCCTCGCAAATCAAAACCTTAAGATATAAATTGTTGCATATAAAACATGTATAATCAAGAATCATTTGTCAAAAATTACATTAATAGTTCTTTCCTTGAGGAATATGAAAACTGATAATTTATTTTCCTACTGGAAATGTGTATGTATAGATGAATAAAAATATCTATATTGATGGCTGAAAATCTGGGGGACTGAGATGCAGCCAAGATGAAAAGGTGCACAGAAAGTATCCCTGAGAGATCTGAAGACAAATTTTAGTTGTCTTGACTCCTATTCCTCAGTTAACCATAACCTATGCTTTCAAGAATAAAGTAAAGGCAAATTAAGATGTAATGTGTAGTAGTTCTCATGTTAAGAACTCAGTGCTATGTTTGAAGAGAACACAAAAAAGGAAAAAAAAATGTGATGATTGCTTAATGACATTAATTTCATGGTTTCACTTCATGAAAACCAACAGCTCTTAAATTATAGAGATAAAATTTAAGACCAGAAATTCCTATAATAATTTCTCGTCATAATTAATTTACTGATTATGTCCCTTACAACTGCAGTCCCCAAACCCTGGGCCACGGACCAATATTGGAGCATTTTAAAAATACTGATTCATATACTCCCTTAGCCTTTCTGAAGTGCTTTTCGAATATCTGCAGTAAACACTGGCAAATGTTTCTTAAGAATTCTCTACAGGAAGTTTTTATACCCCTCAGGGATCGATATTACACTAGTCTTAGGGGTACAAATCAGCCTTTCTTCTGATTAATTTCTATTAATATAAATATGATTCTCAAACTCTAGATTAGTAAAGAAACTGATCATCATAATATTCTGATATTTGGAAAACTAGTTTTATTTTCATGTAAAGGAACTCCTCCAGAACTATTACCCTTATAGGAAATAGTTTAAAGGAAATAAATGATTTTAGTAAATCTTTTAAATGAATCATCTCCTGAGGTTTAAGAAATAACTTCCATGCTTAATAAATGTAAACTCAACTAATTATGAATAGTGCAGGGAGTGATTGATTATTCAAGGGGAATTGGGATTGGAAAGTGGTGGCTGTGAAAGGTATCACAGCAGGGGTGACTCACTTGAAACTTGCTATATGAAGCAAATTCCCACCACTCATCCTCAAACCAATACCTTTCAAATAAGAATGGATACATGAATGAATGAATGAGCGAGTGACAAAGTAATCTCAATTGAATAATTCATTTATAAGGTTCGTGGAAATTTACATTTTAACAAGTAACCGTGAGGAAACAATGAGCCCTTAAAAAGTAAAATGTTAATGTTGAACAGTATACAACATGGTCAGAGAGAAGTATCAGAAGCTAGAGGGCCATACATGTGCTTCCACAACTCCATGATATTGCCTTTGCCTACTTCTAAGCCTCATCTTGCTGCTGATGCATCGAATTTTACAAAGTAGACTGCTGCTCTTATAATATAATAATAAACAAATATATCTATAAGATTGCTGATCTACTTGAAAAATACAGGACAAAAAGTAAAAAAAATCCCTAAATATGCACTCTAAGCTATTTCAGCACAGGTACCCAGGGATTTATACTTTTCCACAAACTTGTTTCGGTAGCATAAAAATACTAAGCAATATTTATGGAGTAAAATGGATTTCAAGATTAATTAGCTTCTCTATACATTTTGTTTTTTAATAATGCTAAAGTGTAATCACCCACAATCTCACTTATGTATGACATAATATATATCTTACTAATTTTCCTCTAGGTGAATCATGAAGAACTAAGATAGGAAAAAAAATATGGGAAAGTGACATTTATAGAAACATTGATCATGAGACAAAAACAACATATCTGAAAAACAAATGTAAGATTACCTTATTTTTAGCTCTCCTCTATTCACAAAGAGTTGTTAAAGAGTACTTTTTTTTGAATATTTAAAAGAAACTGATTAGTTGTTTCACATTTTTTGTTTGTACCTTGACTGTATATGTATATATTATTAATCCCCAGATCAAAATGTATATTATGTATTGTTTATATAAGTCTTTTAATCTCCATTGCACAGATAAAAAAACTGAGGTGAAGTAAATGCCACGTAATACACCACAAGTAAATAGCATTATTTGAATGTAAAGAGGAGTATCTTAATAGCAAACATGGTAGTCTTTAGGAAACAGTGATAAAAATATAATTTATTAAGTGCCCTTTGGCTTTTTGAATAACAGAATAAATATTTACTAGACTTAGTTATCTTCTTGTCCAGTCGTTCCTCAGTATCCATGGGGAATCAATTTCAGGACCCCAGCAGAAAGCAAAATCCACTAATGCTCAAGTTCCTTATATAAAAGAGCATAGTATTTGTAATAAGCTATACACAGCTACTGTACACTTTAAATCATTGCTATAAAACGTATAATATTTAATATCAGGTAAATACTACTAAATAGTTGTTGCACTATATTTTTAAATTTTGCATTTTTTATCATTTTGTTGTTTTTTTTTTTAATATTTTTATCCCACAGTTGGTTGATCCACAGATGTGAAACCCATCTGTGGATACAAAGGGCCAACTGTATATACATACAGACTATTTGACAAACTATAAACAACTAAAACACATAATAATATTAATATTAATAAATCGTATTAGAGTATTTTCCAATCACTATATTTTCCTTACATATTTCACTATTTACAACATTTGCTAACATTATTTTTAAAGGGTTTTCTTCTCAAAAATGCAAATATTTCTATTTTCTATCTTTGTAAATAAAAATATTTCTTATTACATAAGTTTATCCTTCCTATCTCAATCATCTAAAACAATGGTTACTTTGGTTCCATAAAGATCATTAAATTCCATTCCATTCCATTTGTTTATTTTGTTGAATCTTTGATTGGTAACAGCTGTAGCTTCAGAGTTTCAGTGACATCTGATATGAATGAGGGATCTATATGCCAGTTAGGTCACAATCAAGACTACTTTTCTTGCCATAATTACATACACTCTTTATTATGCTTTTGCTTGTGGGAAAAACATACAAACATAAAAGAGTATGTGTTTCTATTTCCTATTTAAATAATAAAAATCAAGTGGAAAAAATGTATATTAGACAGCACCCAACTTAAGAAATAGAGTAATACTGGTACCTTAGAATCTCTTGAGTACTATTTCCTATACGATCCTGAACTTTATGTTGTTTATTACTTACTGCATTTGATAGATACACTACAATGTATACACCCCTAAACAAATATATAAATCAGTTTTTCCTTTCTTGAATTTACTGGAATGAAATTATACTTTTGACAGATCAAACAGACCAAAAATTCTGATATGAAATATTTGATCCATTCAATTAACAAGTTTGATTCAGTGGCCAGAAAATATAGATTATATAACACAGTTGAAGAATCAGAGTGTTTTCTAAAGTGTCTTTTATTTTTACTTGTGCTATTTGGATAACTGTCCTTTTCTTCCAATTTACTTTACCAAGTGGAAGGGTATGTTACCTTTTTATGGTCAGGTCAAAATTATAGACATTTCAAAGCAAGATTATATGTGTAAGTATGCATTATAGATAATACTAAAATGACCTTAAGGAGAGTTATATATTAATAAGGGCTATATAATTGGCAAATGCTTTTATTTTTGACCTACAGATGAGAAGGGACATGTAGAACTGTATTTGTAATAGTATCCAAACATATAGAAATTCCACCATACAAACATAAAATAGGTGAGATCATTAGCTCCCAAATTCTGCCAAAAAAAATGTCCATATGCTAATCAACCACATCACTTGCTTCAGTTACAAATCTCATTTACAAGTCTGGATGGAAAATAAATTGATTTTGTTTTCAGCTATCATAGTGGAAATGTGTGAAAATACATACTCTCTAAAGTATATTCAACACCTGCACAATAACCTTTCAAAGGTAGATATATTTAGCTACAACCATTTACTTGAAGTGAAAATAGCACACAAAAAGCTATTGCCTAAACGTATCTATTTTATCATTTTAAATTAAGAATCAACTAAAAGATAAATAGGAAAATATTTATTTCAAAGATTGAAATATGCCATATAAAGATATAACAGTAAAAACAATAAAGATACACAAGGTTCAGAACAGAAAAAAGTTTCTATTATATTAATACTTTGAACTGTAGAATATATCAATAATCTCACTATTACATGAGAAATTATTTTAAAAATAAAATTACTTCTGTTAAATAGGTTGTAAACATTCTGAATAGTTTTTTCTCAAAGTTGAGATTCATGGAACAAGTTTTTAAAATTTTACAATATTGATAAAATTATCCCCTAAAGCTATCATCATGGTTAATATTATCTACAATAAGATCTTTTAACATCTTGTTTCTTTTACTCCTTAACTGTTTCTCCCTGTTCAGTAAAATGTTTCTTTTCTCTTTATTCTGCATAAATTCATGTCTAGTCTTTTTTATTCTCATATTCTCCTTATATTTTTTCTTCTCTGTTTTTTCAACCCATTTCATCCCTCTAATCTTCAATTCGCCATCTCCTTGCTCTTGTGAAAAGAACAGCTGTGCTGGGTGTTCTTGGGTGGAACCACTGGAATCCAATAATGAATGAATACACATTGGAAACATGACTACAAATAAAAGGAATTTGGCCAAACGTGCATTAGGAATGGTAGCCTAGTAAAATAAGGAAAAATGTGTAACTATTTTCTAACTATAAAACAAAACAAAAGAGAATAAGAAAGAAAAGGCAATGTCAGTAACAGTTATGAGAATAAGAATGTATTGACCAAATGGTAGGTTTGCTTCCATTATATGAAAATTTAATTAACCAATATCCTTTAATAGCATCAAAATATAAAATATACCAAATTACATACCTCAAAATCTTTCAAGAATAATACAAAAATACATTTTAATATAAGACATGGTTCAAGAAAGGCACTTTTCAGAGACTCTAGACAATAGGTTCTCTAAGTTTTTTAAAAGTTGTGAATGACCCAAAGGAGCTGGTTGCCCTAAAAGTTGAATTTAAATAAGCCACCCAGTGCATACCCCAACTCCAAGCTGAGATAATTTAATTGGAACATCAATCCTGTGAGGTTTTCCACGTCCTGATTTTGGTGCTCACAAAATAGCAGTTTCCTAAGAATTACCATTTTCCAACTAAGAGATGCAGAAATTCCCAGTTTCTTTAGGAAGCTGAATACTTTAAAACTTGGCCTTTATTAAAGTTTTGAACAAAAGTTCTAATCAAACCAAACTTCATTAAATAGCTTACCCCCTACTCTAGAATAAGGAGAGCTTTCTTGCAGTGATTAAAACTAACCCTCAGAGCAGTTTTTAATAACTAGACTAAGAAAAGAACTGATTTTTTTTCTTTAATAGCAATTTGACAGTTGTAGGCCAACCAATAGCTTTATTCTCTTTTTATCAGCATCATCAGTCTTCCTAGAAGTATGTATTTTTTAAAAGAAATTTTAAGACATGAGGGCTCCAAAACTGTACAATTACTAGTCAGTACTTTCTCACTAGTTGGTCCTATTAGATTAACAGATAACACCACAGATAAGAGCCACAATCAACTTCAGCAGGTTCCCAGAGGCAAGCTCTTGCTTTTTGCTGATGAGCTTCATTCAATTATGTCTTCTTAATTGTTCATGTGTTAAAGCTCATTAAATGAAAAATAATATTGCTTTTCTGTGGGTAGGCACTTGAGATTTGAAAAATAGCCACTTTGCCTCTTCCTTAAAGGCATAAGTGAGTTAATCTGATGATATCTGGAAAAGCTCAATAGCTTGGTGTAGATAGTCCTGCCCCAAGAAGAGAAAAAAAATTAATAAAATTGATTGCTAAATCAAGCCAGAAACAAAATTACTCCCAGTTTTTATTTTAAGGCTAATTTTCAGGAAAATTAGATTCACTTGTATAGCATTTGATTATGCTTACACACATCATATAATTTTTATTTTTTAAAAAGAGCAGCTATTGCTATTCCATTATAGATTGTAGGGGTAGGGGAAGAGGAGGAATAGATCTTTAAAGTTTCCCAAAAATAGATTTTGACTGGTTAAAAAATTGTTTCACACACTTCTATTTATTTATGAACTGTTGTAAGGTGAGGAAAGTAAAGTCCATCCGTTTAAAATAGATTCAATGAGTGCCTTCTATGTTCCAGTCCTTGTGCTAGCTAATGAGGACACAGCAGTTCCTGGCTTTAAGAGGTTTATAAGTCTGCTAAAGAAGAAATGATAATCCCAAAGCTAACATACATTGGCTATTTACTAAATATCCATCAAATGTTTGTTGGAAATATATCACCCTACTTAATCTTTTTAGCAATCACATACTACAGACTGTATTGCATTTTATGTTATAGGTAAACTGAGATTATGTCGCTTCTTGATTTCATATAACTAGTAAATGCTAAAGTTTATATTTAAACACAATCTGACTTTATAGCATGATCTCCTAACTACAGGTTGTCCTCAATTTGCACAGTTCCCATATACACAAATTTCAGTTAACATGATTTAGTAACATTACACCAGTTACCAAACAACATGGTTCAAATTTTAGTTACCACAGTGTATTAACTTTGAGTAATTACATAATTGCAAACTTTGTTCCTTGCTTTTTAATCCAAAATTATTTTTTTAAATAATAGATGTACTTCATGATCAGTGACAAATCATATCACTTTTTTCAAAGTCTGTCAATAATTGATCACTGCACAGAAAAGTGTGCAGTTATGTTGTCTCCTTGTTTTCCATTGATAAACTCAAGTGCTGCTTTTCAAAAATGAATAATTTAAACAATAAGACAGAAAAGATAAAAGTACAACCAAAAAAAACCCAATAAATGAGAATGAAGAAAGTAAAATTTGAGTTGAATGCAAATGAAGCTACAGGAGAAATCCCTGAATGTGGGAATATTGACACTGCTGCCATCTTAGAGGCTCTAGATTTGCAGCCAGATCAACTTAGTGAAGAGGCATTTATCAACATAAATTAAGAAAGTGATTGTGATGAAAAGAATGAAGATGTATCAGGCTACGAGATGCCAACAAAAACCCAAGGACAAATAAAAAACCTTTACATTAAAGGAACTCTCAGAGATACTTCACAATATCAAAAGCATCAAAGGATACAGTATTGAAAACTGATCCCAATTTAAGATTATGACAACTTATAAAAGGTAGAAAAGAAGAAAGCAAGCACTATTCAAACTATTCTTAAAACATTTTTAACAAACAAATAAATACTTTAATCAAAAGAGGTAATCAACCAGCAAACATGAAAGTGTAAGAATGAGATGAAAAATAATACTGCTAATAATAATGCTGGAAATAAAATTTGCAATGGCTTTAAATAGAGTTATAGAAAGACCTAACTTTAATTCTTTAATCTTAAGTGTAAATTACAGTGTACCAAAGATTAGTTTTATTATTTTTTATGTTCCTATAAATGTATATAACTAACCATAAAAGAGTTCTTAAAGTTTTGACAAAAATGTTAAAGGTCACAGAATAATCATAATTTTTCCTCTTTACTATTAAGAACACTTTGCAGGGTTTTAACTTACATTATCATTTTTATGGTTTCACACTACCATGCAAAGTGAGAATTGCTTGTATTAATTATCTCTTTGTTTACAGTGAAAGACACACAGCTTAATATCAGTAGAAAAATAAGAGAAAACAACACTAAATAGTTTTAAGATAGGATTTTTAATGTATATGATTCTGCATCATTTTGATTAAAATAATTATGGAAAAGGCATGCCAACTGGTGATATAATTACTGTCAATAAAAGTAATGGCAATATATTTACTGGTCAATTCAAAATTTTTTACAATGTGTTTGGTAGGGTTACATTGTTCACTTACATGATTAAAGCCACCTTACCAGTATTCTTGTGATCTCACACATTAAGACACAAATTTTCATATTAATTTGAATAAGTCATGTAGGAGTTTTTTGTAACACAGAAGTTTAAAACTGTGTGAGAATTTGTCAAGAAAATATATGGTCCTATCTTTAAGAATCAGTAATGTGGTCTTTTTGATGTGGATTGTGTTGAATCTGTAAAACACTTTGGGCAGTATAGATATTTTAACTCTAGAAAAAATAATTCTGTGTTTATTTGGGACTAGAAAAGAGCCTGAATGGCCAAAGCAATCTTAAGTGGAGAAAAAAATAAAAAAAAAAAAGAAAGAAAAATCTGGAGGCATCACATTATCAGACTTCAAAATATATACTACAAGACTATAGTAATCAAAACAATATGGCATTGGCACAAAAATGGAAACACAGAGCAACTGAACGGAATACAGAACCCACCTATAAAACTATCCACATATAACCAATTGATCTTTGACAAAACAGATAATATACACTGGGGAAAAGTAATCCTATTCAATAAATAGTGCTGGGAAAATTGGATAGCACATGCAGGAAAATGATACAGGATCCATATTTCTCACCACTCACAAAAATTAACTCAAGAAGGATAAAGGACTTTAATGTAAGACATGAATCCATAAAATTTCTAGAAGAAAATGCTGGAAAAACTCCTATAAATATGGGCCTAGGCAAAGAATTTATGAAGAAGACCCCAAAGGCAATCAGAGCAACAACAAAAATAAATAAATGGGACTTGATTAAATTAAAACACTTATGCACAGCCAAGGAAATAATTAGCAGAGCCAATAGACAACCTACAGAATAGGAGAAAATATTTGCAAGCTATACATCCAATAAAGGGCTAATAACCAGAAGCAACTCAAGCAAATCAGCAAGAACAAAGCAAACAACCACATTAAAAAGTGGGCAAAAGACTTGAACAGAAGGTTTTCAAGAGAAGATAGATAAATGGGCAATAAACATATGAAAAAAATGCTCAATGTCACTAATTATCAAGGAAATGCAAATCAAAACCACAATGAGGTATTATCACCTTACCTGAATCAGAAAGTCTTTTATTGAAAAGTCCAAAAATAATAGTTGCCGGCATGGATGCAGAGAGAAAGGAATGCTTATACACTGTTGGTGAGACTGCAAATTAGTAAAAACTCTATGGAAAACAGCATGGAGATTCCTCAAAGTACTAAATGTAAACCTACCATTTGATCCAGCAATCCCACTACCGGGTATTTAGCAAAGGAAATGAAGTCATGTTATCAAAAAGACACCTGCACTTGAATATTTATTGCAGCAAAATTCACAATTTCAAAGATGTGAAATCAACCCAAATGCCCATCAATTCATGAGTGGAGTAACCAAATATGGTATATGTGTGTGTATATATATATACATACATATATATACACACACACACACCATAGATAGAATACTACTTAGATATGAAGGTTGACTTAATGACTTTTGCAACAATTTGCATGGAAGTATCACAAGAATGGAAAAACAAACACCACATGTACTCACTATTAAATTAGAACTAACTGACGAGCACACATGTTCATAGAAGGAAATAAATCTCAAAGGAAATCAAGCAGGGGAATGAGGGAGTAGGGGATGGGTACAAACCTATATAATGGGTACAATGAACACTATCTGGGTGACAGCACATTTTTAACTCTGACTTGAGCATTACAAAAACCATCCATGTAACCAAAAACATTTGTACCCCCATAATACTTTGAAAAAAAATTAGTATAGCTTGTTAGCCATTCCACAACGTATATATGTTTCAAAACATCATGTACGTGATAAATATATATATATATATAATTTTATCTGCCAATTTAATAAATAAAATAAAAATTGTAAAAATATTCTTCTTTGGAGAAGAACTGAGAATCACTGCTTAATAGTGGAAAGAAATAGTGATATCATAATCTTTGGATATTTTCAAATGTTCTTTAAGAGTTTGAGAAAGTAATAAAATTTTTGTCAATTTTATTCTCTGATATTTCCCAGAGACAGTAAATACATATTTTTGAATAGTTGATGGTAAAGTGGAATATGAGATTTTCCCACTGTCCCAAATGATCTCACTTTCCATTTTTTTTTATGATCTCATTTCCCAGCAGTCTACCCTTCACTGATTCTACTCTAGTCATGCTTACTGTTTTGGTCTCCATCAAACACTTAAAACATTCTGAAACTTTTACATTGCTGTTCCCTCTCTCTGGAACTTTCTTCAGAAATCAAAGTAGGTAGTTTCTTCACCTCCTTCAAGCTGGTACTTAATCATCTTCTCAAGGAAATATAGCTGATAATCTGTACTCAATGCTCCAATATCCCCTATATTATCATTCTGTTTAGTTTTACCCATAGTACCTATTACCTTTTGGCACATTATATAATTATATAATTGTTTGTTATATTATATAAATATATATTTGTTTATAATTATAATGCTTTATATTTTTTATTAACTCATGTTACCTCTATTGTTTATTTTCTATGCATCTCAATGGAATGTAGACTCTAAAAGTGTAGACTTTTTTGTTTGTTATTAATAGATATTCTAAGATTACAGAAAAATCTCTGGCACATAGCAAACATCCAGTAAGTATGAATGAAGCAGTATCCCTTTGAGATGAGGTTCTTGGTGTTGGAATAATACATATACCATGGCAATGAGAATTCGTCCTTATCTTAGGTGATAATAGTTATATTTTGCCAGACAACGTGAAGAGTCTCAAAACATAAAGGGCTGCCAATTACTTTCCTGTTATTATTTATTTCCAGATGAAAGTGTTATTAAGCATCACTTTAATATTTTTTCTATTTAGTGTAGCTTAAAAAAATTCAAATACTTTTGCCTATTCTGTTTTATACCCACACAACAAGAAAGTGTTATCATATCTATAGAAAAATCCAGGCAGAAAGAACATAATTGATTCACTGAAAGTCACATAACTCAGAAGTGATAGAATCCTAAGATGAAATACATTTGTGTGACTGCAAAACTTGGTCTGATTCCATCATGTCTCACTGCCTGTCAGACTTGCTGTATTAGTCCAAAAATTACTTCCTGCTTAAATGGTATGTTCTGGATGACTTTGGTAATTTTCTGGTTTCCATCATTTATGATCTTTAACAAAAAAGATAATTTAGAGTATAGAGATTTACACATATTCAGAGCCAACACTGAAAAACTGGCTTAAGTATTTCTGGCAGCCAAGTATCATCTTTGGAGAATTATCTTTCCCAAGAAAGTTAGTTAGATGTGCTATAATATTGGCAGTGAAAACCAGCACAACATTAGATGCTGTATGATTCTGGGTAAGCCATATTTCCTCGTCTGTTAAAGATCGGCTGACAATCCTAAGCTGTTAAAAGCAGAGAGAAGAGAGCACAATAAAACTTGCTTTGCCTACCTAAAGGGATTTTTGTAAGAATCAGATGTGGAATTTGTGTGAAAGCACTTTGCACCCTCTAAAGCCATACATTCACATATGACTCCATCATTTCAAAAAACAAACGAAAAAAAACTAGAAACAAAAAACATCTTTCTCTTACTATCTCATTTGGGAGAGTAGCTAAAAGTTCAAAAGAATACTATTTACATGTATACATACCTGGAAAATATTCAGTGGCATAACAAGTAGAATTAAAAAAAAATATCATTGGTAGAGAGGAACATATGTATATTTCTACATACATACCTACATACTGGATTCCTCTTTATTTCAGCCCCAGGAGCCAGCCACTAGGCAAATGCCTATAGCGCCTAGAACCCAGATGCCTAGTGTGGTAAGCAGAATCAATCATGTCCTATAAAATTTCCATGGCCAAATTCAGGAAACTGGGAATATGTTACCTTACTTGGCAAAAACAACTGTCCTGATGTGATTAAGTTTAACAGCCTCCCAATGAGGAAATTAGCCTAAATTAACTGGGTGGGGTCAATCTGATCTCACGAGTCTTGAGTCTTTAAAAGTACTGAACATTTTTTGGTTGCATTCAGAGACAGAGATGTGACCCTAAAACAATGGTCAGGGAAATGTAACATTGCTGACTTTGAAAATGGAGGAAGGAGGCCAGGAGCCAAGGGATGTGGGTGCCCACTAGAAGCTGGAAAGGACAAGAAAACAAATTCTACTCTAGAGCCTCAAGAAAGGAACACAGCCTTGCCAACACCTTGATTTTACCCATCAGACCTATGTGAAACATGTGACTTACAGAATAGTAAAATAATATATTTGTATTGTCTTAAGCCACTAAATTTGTGGTACTTTTCTACAGCAGCAATAGATAACTAATAAAGCTAGGAAATATTTTTAAATTAGTTTTTAAAAAGAAGCTGCACAGGTCAATATCTGATGTGGAAAAACCAAAAAATGATGAAAAATTAAAGTGGAACTTGGAATTTTTCTGTTATACTTGAAAAATTTGAATTATTTTTAAATGCTATGAAGGTTAATATTCTCCCTTCAAAAACATGATGAAACAAATAGCTTATCTAGTCATTCACCTGAGAGCAACTTTTTAAAATTTGTCATTACATTTTCATAAAAAGTAATATAAGTATATCTCAGTCAGCCCCAACTACACTTAACATAATCCAGTTGTGTCATAACCCAATTTAAAGTTTTAAATGTACAGATGCTCAACAGAATTTTTGGGAAACTATACAAACACATGAAAATTAAACAATATGTGCTCCTGAATGACTAGTGGGTCAATGAAGAGATTAAGAAGGAAATCACAAAAATTATTGAAATAAAAATGAAAACACAAAATATCAAAACCTATGGGATACAGATAATGCAGTAATAAGAGGAAAGTTTATAACAATAAGTGCTCACATCAAAAAAGTAGAAAGACCACAAATAAACAAACTAATGATGCATCCCAAAGAACTAGAAAAACAAGAGTAAATGAAACCCAAAATTAGAAAAACAAAAGAAATAATAAAGATCAGAGGAGAAATATATGTAATTGAAACAAAAACATACAAAAGATCAACAAAAAAAAATTTGTTTTTTGAAAAGATAAACAGAATTGATGCACCTTTAGCCAGACTAAGAATAAAAAGAGAAGACTCAAATAAATAAAATCAGAGATGAAAAAGGAGACACTAAAAGTGACACTGCAGAAACTCAAGGTATAATTAGAGAGTACTATGAGCAACTATATGCCAATAAATTGGAAAATCTGGACGAAATGGATAAATTCCTAGACACATACAACCTCCCAAGATTTAACCAGGAAGAAATCCAAAACCTAAATAAACCAATAACAGTAATGAGATAGAAGTAGTAATAAAAAGTCTCCCATCTAAGAAAAGCCCAGGACTCAATAATTTCACTGATGAATTCTACCAAGCATTCAACAAAGAAATAATACCAATCCTATCTAAACTATTCAAAAAAATCAAGGAGTAGGGAATACTCCCAAACTCATTCTATGAGGCCTGAATCCCCTGATACCAAAGCCAGACAAAGATACACCAATAAAAGAAAACTATAGGCCAATAACTCTGATGAACACAGATGCAAAAATCCTCAACAAAATACTAGCAAACTGAATTCGATAACACATTAAAGAGATTATCCATCATGATCAAGTAGGATTCATCCCAGGGATGCAAGATGGTTCAACATATTCAAATCAATGTGATGCATCATTTCAACAAAACTAAGGACAAAAACCATATGAGCATTTCAACTGATGCTGAAAAAGCATTCAATTAAGTTCAACATCTCCCCATAATAAAAACTCTCAAAAACTGGGTATAGAAGGAACTTATCTCAACACAATTAAAGTGATACATTACAGACCTCCAGCTAGTATAATACTGAATGGGGAAAAACTGAATGCCTTTCCTGCAAGATATGGAACAACACAAGGATACCCACTTTCACCACTGTTATTCAGCATAGTACTGAAAGTTCTAGCTAGAGCAATTAGAAAAGACAAAGAAATAAAGGGCACCCAAATTGGAAAGGAAGAAGTCAAATTATCCTTTTTTTGCAGAGGATATGATCTTATGTCTAGAGAAACCTAAAGACTCCACACACATGCACACGCACGCGCACACACACACACACACACACACACACACAAAAGTTTCAGGATACAAAATTGACATACAAAAATCAGAACATTTCTATATGCCAACAGTAAATAATCAGAAAAACAAGGCCAGAAAGTAATCTCATTTACAATAGCTATAAATAAAATAAAATACCTAAGAATAAACTTAACAAAATAAATGAAAGACCTCTATAATGAAAACTATAAAACAATGATGAAAGAAATTGGAGAGGACACAAAAGGCCTGGAAAGATATTCCATGCTTATGGATTAGAAGAATCAATATAGTTAAAATGTCCATATAACTTAAATGATTCAATGTAATCTCTATCAAAATATCAATGACATTTTTTGCAGAAATAGAAAAAATAATCCTAACATTTATATGGAACCACAAAAGACCCAGAATAGCCAAAGCCATCCTAATCACAAAGAACAAAATTGGAGTAAATCACACTATCTGACTTCAAATTATATTACAAAGCTATAGTAACCAAAAAAGCATGGGACTAAAATAAAAACAGACACTAGACCAATGGAACAGAATAGGGAACCCAAAACTAAATCCACACATTGATAGTGAACTTATTTTTGACAAAGTTATCAAGACGATACAGTGGGGAAAGGACAGTCTCTTCAATAAATTGTGCTGGGGAAACTGTATATCTGTAAGGGGAAGAATGAAACTAGACCTTTATCTCTTCCCATATACAAAACTCAAATCAAAATGGATTAAACACTTAAATCTAAGACCTGAAACTATTAAATTCCTAAAAAAGAACATTTGGAATGTTCCCTAACACAAAGAAATGATAAATGCCTAACGCAATGGATACCCCAATTACCCTGATTTGATTAATTCACATTGTATGCCTATATCAAAACATCACATGTACCCCTATAAATATATACAACTATTATGTACCCACAATAATTAAAAATAATTTTTTAAAAAAATTCAATGACAATAAATGTTCAAAAAGAGAGCTATGACCTGCTCTAAAGGCTATCCTAAGGAGAATGAAATTTTCATGGCAGCATTTACATTTGTGAAAATAGTGGGAAATACATAGTATACAAAACCATGCATGGATATTTTCTTCTATTTTTGATAACAGATGATGAATAAATGTCAAAAGTGGTTTCCAGGATATGAACATAAAAATTAAAATTGAATGTATAAAGCATAGAAAGAAAAGTATTTGAAGTATTTGTTCCATTTTTCAGGTCATGTTTCTTTGGACATTTATTTTCTTTGTTTCTTTCTTTCTCCTTTGTTTCCTTTTTTAATTTCTTTCATCTGTATTTAGGTATAATTGACAAGTAAAAATGAATATTTTAAGTTGTACAACTCCCTTGTGGCCTGTAAGTTTTCTGCTAAAAATCAACCAATAGTCTTCTGAGGGTTCTCTAGTATAGGAAAAATTGCTTCTCCTCTTGCTGCTTTCAAAATTCTCTTTGTCTTTGACCTTTGCTGATTTGATTATAACATATCTTGGTATGAAAGGAAGGGTTCCTCTTATTGGATGTCATTTGAGCTTCTTGGATCTGGACATCTATTTCCTTCCCCAAATTTGGGAAGTTTTTTGTCATTATTATTTTTAAAAAGCTTTTATCCCCTTTCTCTTGCTCTTCTCCTGAGATTTTCATATTGATTATATTGGTTCACTTGATGGTTTCCCAGAGGGCCTTAAGCTACCTGCAGTATTTTTCCCTTTTCAGTCTTTTTTTCTTTTTTTCCTTTTTGCTACTCTGAATGAGTCCCAGTGATCAGTCTTCTAGTATACTGATCCTTTTTTCTGTTTGAACTAGTTTTTTTTTTAATCCATTCTTTTTTTTAATTTCAGCTTATTATGGGGGTACAAAAGTTCAGGTTATATATATTGCCCATGCCCCTCCATCCCCCCAAGTCTGAGCTTCAAGTGTGTCCATTCCCTAGAAAGTGCACATCGCACTCATCACGTAGGTATGCACCCATCCCCTCCCCCCACCCCCAGCCCCCCCTCAGTCAGAACTTCAAGAGTGTCCATTCCCCAGACAGTGCGCATTGCACTCATCAAGTAGGTATACACCCATCCATTCCCCCCAGCCCCCACCTCTGTCCGATACCCAATTGGTGTTATTCCCAATTTGGGAATAACCAGGGAAACTAGTTTGCTGGTGAGTACATGTGGTGCTTATTTTTTCATTCTTGGGATACTTCACTTAATAGAATGGGTTCCAACTCTCTCCAGGAGAACCGAAGAGATGCCATATCACCGTTATTTCTTATAGCTGAGTAATATTCCATGGTATACATACACCACATTTTGCTAATCCATTCATGAATTGATGGGCATTTGAGTTGTTTCCACCTCTTTGCAATTGTGAATTGTGCTGCTATAAACATTCAGGTGCAGGTGTCTTTTTTATAGAATGACTTTTGTTCCTCTGGGTAGATGCCCAATAATGGGATTGCTGGATCGAACAGTAGGTCTACTTGAATCTGTTTAAGGTATCTCCATGTTGCTTTCCACAGGGGTTGCACTAGTTTACAGTCCCACCAGCAGTGTATGAGTGTTCCTGTCTCTCCGCATTCATGCCAACATGTATTGTTTCGGGACTTTTTGATAAAGGTCATTCTCACTGGAGTCAAGTGATATCTCATTGTGGTTTTGAAGTGCATTTCCCTGATGATTAGAGATGTTGAGCATTTTTTCATGTTTGTTAGCCATTTTTATATCTTCTTTTGAAAAATTTCTATTCGTGTTGTTTGCCCACTTTTTGATAGGGTTGTTCGATTTTTTTTACTGATTTTCCTGAGTTCTAAATAGATTCTTGTTATCAGTCCTTTATCTGATGTGTAGTATGAGACAATTTTTTCCCATTCTGTAGGTTGTCTACTCTCATGACTGTTTCTTTGGCTGTGCAGAAGCTTTTTAATTTAATCAGGTCCCATTTATTTATTTTTGTTGTTGCTGTGATTGCCTTAGGGGTCTTCTTCATAAATTCTTTGCCTAGGCCAATGTCTGTAAGAGTCTTTCCTACATTTTCTTCTAGAATTCTAATAGTTTCACACCTAAGGTTTAAGTCTGTTATCCACTGTGATTTGATTTTTGTGAGACATGAAAGCTGTGGGTCCTGTTTTAGTCTTCTACATGTGGCTATCCAGTTTTCCCAGCACCATTTATTGAATAAGGAATCTTTTCCCCAGCGTATGTTTTTGTCTGCTTTGTCAAAGATTAGATGGCTATATGAGGATGGTTTTATATTTGGATTTTCTGTTCTGTTCCACTGGCCTGTGTCCCTGCACTTGTGCCAATACCAAGTAGTTTTAATAATCACAGCCTTGTAGTATAGTTTGAAGTCTGGCAAATTAATACTTCCCATTTTGTTTTTGTTGCCTAAAATTGCTTTTGCTAAACGGGGTCTTCTCTGGTTCCATACAATTTTCATAAATTCATAGAAACATATACCTTACAAAGATTGAATCAAGAAAGCAAAAGCCTAAAAAAACATTAATTAATAAGGAGCTCAAATGAATAATAATAATAAAAACTCCCAAGAAACAAAATATATGATTAGATGGATTCACAGGTGAATTCTCTAAAATATTTAAATAAAAATTAATACCAATCATTCTCAAAGTCTTCCAAAAATTGAACAACTGGAAATACTTGCCAACTCATTTTATAAGGCCAGAATCACCCTGATACCAAAGCCAGACAGAGACATTACAAGAACAGAAAATTATAAGACAATATCCTTGATGAACATACATGTAAAAATCTTCAACAAAATATTAGCAAACTGAATTATATAGCACACTAAAACGATCATATGCTATAAAGGACAAAGATGGTTACTACATACTGGTGAAAGGCACAATTCAACAAGAAGACATAACCATACTTAATATATATGCACCCAACCTAGGTGCACCCAGATTCATAAAGCAAACCCTACTTGGTCTGAACCAAATGATAGACAACAATACTGTAATTGCTGGAGACTTTAACACCCCACTGACAGCACAGGACAGATCCTCCAAGCAGAAAATAAGCAAAGAAATAGTAGACTTAAACAGAATGCTAGAACAAATGGGCCTGACTGACATCTACAGGACATTTTACCTGAAATCTACTAAATATATATTCTTCTCATCAGCTCAGGGGACATTCTCTAAGATTGACCATATCCTAGGACATAAAGCGTGTCTTAAAAAATTTAAAAAAACAGAAATCATACCATGCATCTTCTCAGATCACAGTGGAATAAAAGTAATAATGAAACCTAACAGGAACTCTCATTCCTACTCAAAGTCATGGAAGCTAAACAACCTTCTCCCGAACAACTATTTTGTAAAGGAAGAAATCAAGTCAGAAATCAAAACATTCTTTGAATTAAGTGACAAAGGAGACAACTTATCAAAATCTATGGGACGCAGCTAAAGCAGTCCTGAGAGGAAAATTCATTTCCATAAATGCCTATTTCAAAAAGACAGAAAACTTACAAATAGACAACTTAATGAATAGACTCAAAGAGCTATAGAAAGAAGAACAGACTGACCCCAAACCCAGCAGAAGGCGAGAAATTATTAAGATCAAATCAGAATTAAATGAAAAGGACAACAAAAATACTATAAGGGAAATTAATAAAACAAAAAGTTGGTTCTTTGAAAAGATAAATAAAACAGACACAACACTGGCTAGACTAACCAAGAGCAGAAAAGAAAAATCTCTAATAACTTCCATCAGGAACATGAACTAGTTTTTGTTGAACTCTTGCATTGAATGTTTTCAATTCAATTATTGTATTTTTCTGCTCTCTCATTTCCATTTGGTATTTTTAAATATTTTATCTTTGTTGAAATACCCATTTTTTTTTTTTTTGTATTTCTATACTGAATTTGGTGTGCGTCTTTATGAGCATTATTTTAAATTCTTTGTTGGGAAAAATCACATATCTCCGTTTTATTGAGGTTGATTTCTAGGGATTTATCTAATTCTTTTATTTGAACATATTTCCCTATTTCTTCAGTTTCCTTTATGCATTGTGTTGATATCTGTACATTACAAAAAATAGCCATGTCTTCCAGTCTTCACAGACTAGTTTTATACAGAGAAAGACTCTCACTAATTGGCCCAACCAGAGATTCTTGTTGCCTCCCAAACCTTTGTGATTGTCCCAAATGTTATTTTTTTTCTGAGTGGCCCCCAGGAGTCTAAAGTATGCCAAGTCTCATCATTGCCTTGAGACAGATCAGAAACCAATCCCTTTAGTAGCAGCTATGAAAGTTGGGGTGTTAGCTGTGTAGTTCAATCGCTTTTCTTTTCAAAAAGAAGCTGGGGGGGTAGAGTGGAGTTTGTAATCTGTTCACACTGTACTGAGCTGGGGAGAGTAGCTATGGCAAATGCCTGTATGCTCATTCTAACCACACACTCTTTCAAACTGTTTCTTTGATCTCTGTAGCTCTTCCACCTCGAGGGACTTATTGGATGCTGTATTCCATCAGTTCCCAAAGATATTTGAATTAGAAGCCAGTCCCTCGGGAGCTGGATGTGTAGTTCAACTCCTTCCAGGGTGAGGCTGAAGGCTTTTATCACTGAAGTTAACAGGTTGGAGGAGCTGTGAGATGTTGGAAACATCCACATGCCTACTTAAAACTGCTGCTTTGTTTTCTATAGCCCACAGGGAATTCATGAATACTAGCCTCAATAACTCCCATTGATAGGTGAGTTAGAAGCCAGACCTAAGGTTGCAGCTGGAAAACTTACAGTGCTAGATTTGCAGTCCAACTCCTTCCATGGAGAATCTGGGAACTAGGCATTATTGCTGGAGCTGGCCAGTGAGCAGGGAGGGGGCAGTGAAGGAGCTACAGGAAGAACTCACAGGTTTGGGCATCTATTTTTAATGTACCTTAGTTTGTGTGTAGTAGCTGGCCACAGTGGTGATAATTCTAATTATTGAGAGGTGGTAACTACTGCCAAAGAATGCTTGCCATGGATAGGTATATAGCAAAAGACAAAGTAAGAAATCTAAAAGCAAACACTAGAAACCCTATCAAAACAAGAAGACTCATTTTCAATTCTGACATACATAAGAATAATTACAACTCTCTTGGATAGCCTTCACATACTGCTTAGAGATATTTTCCTGGTCTTTGGCCCTCTTGCTATCAGAAAGACAGAAGGAAACTGAAGAAAATAAAATAAAAATTTGGGAACTGTATGCTGCCTTAGTTGGAAGCAATGGGTCAGGATAAAGATTATGAAGAGATGCTAGAGTTTGGACATAGGTCCGAAAAATTAGAATTGCCCTGAAATAGAATCAGCAACCAAGAACCTAAGTGTATGCATCAACGGGGGTGGGGGAGGGGAGGGGTGTCAGAAATCAAGCAAGAATGAGATGTCAGGTTACACGTGTTCAGAAAGTATTAGCAGAGAACACAGATAGATTGTTGAAAGAATGGTCAAAACTTAAGTGAAGTCACATTAAAGCCATCAGAAACGAAGAGTATAGCACAATTCCTAACAGAAGGATGAGAGAGGAAAAAAAATATGTCAGAACCAGCATTATAAAGCTCTGTCTTTTGTTTCACAGAGTCTGACTAGTCTAAAGATTTTCATGAAGAATTCCTGAGTGTCATCAACATAAGGCCAAATGATGAGTGCCTGCAAATCTATATAAAAAGCCAATAAATTAAAAAAAAACACATACCAATCTGAGTTGCCTTACACAATTTATTAAGATCAGCAATGGGGTCTTTTAGCTGTTAAACTAATTCATATTTATCAATATTTAGCATAATTTTAAAAATGAAAATAATAATGCTAAAACTTGTGAAAATAAGTTGTTTTGAATGTTTACATATAATAAATTAATACTTTTTACATACATAAAATCCTATGTTGTGATTCAATATATTTGAACTAGTCACAAGATAATTACCAGATTTTTTTAGAGACTTTGTGTTTTCAATTTTTATTGACTTTGCATGCCTAACAGAGGAATTACCAGATTTTGAAATGAATTTATGTGCATTACCTGTGGCAAACATTAATAATGTGATATAAAATTTACCTAAATTTAATAATTTTCTTGATTGAGAATCCTGGGGCAAATTTCCTGATTCTCAATGTATCTCTACCTCCTATATGATAGACTGTGATATTACTAAATATGGAAAAATATGAAAGAATGGCATACATGGTATGAGGAGAAAAGAGCGAAAAACATAAAAAATGCAGGTTCCTGATCTTAGGGACCTCTGAATTCCTGGCATATGTTTATTTTTTGTACATTATGTCAATTTGTCCGCATGCCAAATTTATTCTAGTTTCAGATTAAGAGGAGGAAATAACCCCTGGCCTTAGCATTAGAATTGCCTTACCATAAAAACACTGCAATCAGTAAGGAAATATAATGGAATATAAGATAATGGAGATTTTTGAATTTATATTATCTTACTATGTTTATTAGAATAAATATTAGATCACATAATAAATCAACAGTAACTCTAAAAAGTTATTACTGTGTAGAGTAAAGATTTCTTACAGATATTTAAGAATAATGATGGGGAAAAGATGTATTGCCATAAGGCCTACTGTGAGCAGGATGGTGCTCATCATGCTACTTCTGTGCTCCTTGCATCTATTTGGAAAAGCTTTGCCTATATCATTTTTGTTTTTGTGAGAAGACTTGTACCAATAGTTATTGTTTTAAAATATTTTTAACTTGAAATATTTTTTTGACAAATAATGTAAAACTGATAGATCAAGCTAAAAAGAGGAACAGGCACAGCTCTGGCCTCTGAGGAACTTTCTATGTAAACACTTCACTCAAAATAAAAGGAGAAAGTCATCAAATAAAATGTCATCTGGTCAGATATCATGCTCTAAGAAGTCAGGCACTTAAGTCCTCTTAAAAATCCAGCTTCCACATTGAATTAAATTAAGGGGTGTCACGTTTAGTATAGTTCAGTTAAACATAATCAGTCATTTGTTTTCTACAGCTATTTCTCTCAACACAAGAAGAAGAAAAAAAAAGAAGAAGAAGAAACACATCCAATTCCCTAAGTAGAAATTTTAAAAGTCAATATTATTTGGAAAATGAAAATGTATTCTGTAGTAATATAATTATACCCAAATTTATAGATTCTGTAGTCAATCTACAAGATTTATGTGAACAAAATATTATTAGAACCAAGATGAATGATAATCATTTATTACAAGTCTTTGAATGTACCCTGAAAGGTACAATAAAAAATTATTCTATGTGAAACAGAATATTGACTTTGACAATTATTTAAAATCTTGCCACTAAACTCTCAGTATATTCAACATTATTAAGACATTTAGGAAATATAAATGTACACTTCTGTTTTTGTTCATTTTTTAAAAAATTAAAATTGTTTGTAATGTCTGCCCAAAGGCAGGTATTCATTATAATAGTCAAACATCATAAAGTAAATTTCAAATGTTGTGTATTCTACATAAATTACTCAGGAGACACAACAAGTAAGCTCATAAACTTGCACACAGAGAAATATTTCTTAGAGAAAAAATGTATGTTTAACACATTCTACTCTAATGTCTCAGGAAAAGGGATTTGTAGCATACTGCTCCATTACCTATGCTTCATAAAGAATGCAGCTATCTAATTTAATTTAGCTGGGAACAGATTTCCTAGCAGCACAATTTGTATTTTGAGAACATCTCTTAAGAATCACAGCTTGCAATCTATGGCAGTTCAGTGAAGAATAATCTGTAAACAAAATCTCCATCTATCAACAAAGGCTATTAAAGACCATAAAATAACCCATCCTTGACTGATTAATGCTGCTACTAAAAGGAATTTCAGGCTATTAACATACAGAAAATATACTGCTGTTGTGGTGGCATTTATTATATAAATCACATACTTACATGTGTTGGTATAAAGTAGTGTTTTCTTAACCAGCTCCCTCCTCCAAAATTAATTTAATAAGTAGGACAGTTTGAATAACACTAAATATCTATAGAAAGTAAATAACTTTATTTGCTCCTTAGAGAAAAATGTATGTAAAGGCAGGGCTATTTATAATGAATTAGATAGGTAAATGTTTGTTTAACACTTCCTATATGTAGTCCAATTATTTTCATATATTTATGTCAATAAAATAATATCTCTACATGTTGTAAAAATAAATTTTATTTCTGTTTGTATTTCTTGAAAGTTTCATCAATACTGATGGTGTTTCATGGGTAAAACAATCACCAAAATTTGTTAGTTATTATCTTTATGTCTACCCTATTCCATCAGTTTTGTTGTGACTAATTCTCCCTTCTAGGGTATGTGAATAACCTATCACTGTCACTTCTCCTCCTTCTAGCAGATGTGAACATAGGCTGATCAAGTCATAGCCTTAGAAGGTGAGGAGGTTCTGTGCACTGCGGCAGATGCTGATTCTTTCAATAAATCTCCTCACAAGTACTATGTATGAGCTCTCTTACACCTTAAAAATATTCAGGCTTATATTTTTCCAATGGTTTTAACTCTTGATCTTGCCTTTAACACTCTTGGGATCCCAAAAAATATTTTCTTTAATTTAACTTTTTATTTTTAGTTATTACGGGTACATAAGAGTTGTACATATTTATAGTGTACATGTGATGTTTTGATACAGGCATACAATGTGAATTAATCAAACCAGGGTAATTGGGGTATCCACCACACCAGGCATTTATCATTTCTTTGTGTTAGGAACATTCCAGTTCTAATCTTTTAGTTATTTTAAAGTATACATTAACTTACGGTTAATTACAGTCACTTTGTTGTGCTATCAAATATTGTTTATTCTATCTAACTATATTTTTGCACTCATTAACCATCCTCACTTTACCCTTCTTTTCCTGCTACCCTTCCTGGCCTCTGGTAACTATCATTCTACTCTTTGTCTTCGTGAGATCATATGAGCAAGAACATGTGAGATTCATCTTTATGTGCTTGGCGTACCTCAGTTAATATAATGTTCTTCAGTTCCATCCATGTTGTTGCAAATGGCAGGATTTCATTCTTCTTTGTGGCTATATAATATTTCATTGTGTATATGAAACACAATTTCTTTATCCACAAAAATATTTTCTTATATTGAGTGTTTAGTACAAGGCACTGTCTAAACATTTGATCCACATTATCTTATTCTGTCTATGCCAACTCCACAAGATAGGTATGTTTAACCATTTTATAATAGAAAAATTCAGATTTAAGACGTTAACTAACATTTCTGAGGTCGCATAGCTAGTACGTTGCACAGTAGGACTTAAACCCAGGTCTATCTTGATTCTAAAATCTATTTAATTAACTGTATACTTGTCCTACCCTAATTTTTGAGTCTATTTAGCCAAAATATTCCCAGACTTTCTGCTCCCTCTGATTATTAAATATTTTGGCTTAGCTTAAGTAATCTTTATAATTTTTATTTTTGTTCTCTGAATGTAGATCTGTTTTTCTGTACTAGGTATTTTGGTTTCTGTTATAATAAAAATAAAAATAAGAGGAGAGTTGGATCCAGGGAGAAGGCATTCTGAAGATGAGTTAGTTTGAAGAGAATGGCTTAAGGGATTAGCTTCTCTGTGTCTGAAGCCACTAAATGGCAAAGAAATGAAAAATATATATCCTAGGACAATGCATCTGCTGGTAGTACTTGAGAAATAACATGTAAAAGATGTGGTTTTTTGTCTTTCTTTCTTTGCTTTACTTTGTTTCATTTTACTTCTTTCTTTTTTTTTTTTTTTTTTGTTGCTGCTATTTGATTCTTTTAATAGTAATGTTGCTCCAGGATAGAACAACATGGATCCATGACTTTTACAGATCTTTGCAAATATCATTTTATTAAAACATTTAAATGGGCTAAATACCACTGATGTAGGACATAGTTGACTACAGAAAAGGATAGTACACAAAATTCACAAGAAAATAAACATACTATACCTTTTCTCTTACTATGGAAGAGATGAGAAATTTTTTGATTATTTGTGATTCCCATTTTGAATATTTATAATTCTCTGTGCTAACACCCCTTTTCTTCCCAAGTCATGTGTCTTTTTAACACTATGGAGTCCTCTTGCAAACAATTACAAACAAGCACTGATATATATCAAGAATATTGATGGGTTTTTTTTTTTTTAAACACTAAAGTGAAAGGAATGAAAGTTATTGAACTAGGAACAAAGAACACAGAAGCACTTAAAAGTATCACCTCTGATTTCTCTAGGATTCTGTTAGCATGCACTGTAAAAATCCTCTTTAAATTTAAAATGCCCACTAGCTGCTTGAGTTTATTCATACCTAAAGAGAATTATTTTGTTCAGATAATTAGATCAAAAACGGACTCTGTAAGCTGAGATAATGGCCCACTAGCCAATATGGAACACATATGTCAATGAGAACAGAATTCAAAGGGTCTAGGGACTCTAGGCCCTTTTGCACAGTGACAGAACATATAAGGCAGCTAGATATCTAGAGAAACAATGAGCTAAAGATAGCAGAGCAACCAGGTCGAGCTTTCATTACCCCAAGAATCTTAGGGTCAGTCTAGACATTTCAGCCAAAGCAGAAGATTTGTGAACAGCTTACTAAACCAGCATCTTAAGCTTCCTCTATTTCTCATCAGTCTCCCAAGTCAGTTTTCCTAGTTTAGTCATATTCCTACTTATTTTGTCTTCAAAAGTTTCTCCAACTTGGAAAAGGAGAGAACAAAAAATCGCAAAGGAAGAAATTGCATAGTGGATTAATATCCCTTCTTTATAGTTGTTCTTCTTCTAGAGTATTCTATTGTTCAATGAGTGTAGGGAAATTAACAAACACAAAAACTAATATAAGAAAAATTAATAAATAATGAGGTCCATCATCCTTTATTAGGTATATGGGTCTTAGAACCTTCTGGTTATTTCTAAACAGTAGCTCTAGTGGCTTTGGCAGAGTAGAAACATACCAAATAACAGATGGAGAATTATGCAATCCCCAAAGTAAGAGACAAACAATAAAATAAAATGAGCAAATGAAATAAAATCAGAAAGCCTCAGCCTAACAAAAATACTTATCTTGTGAAGGTCTTTGTGTGTCATGAAATAAAGGATATATTTCTAAAACTTTATACAAATACATTTATAAAATAAATTGAATTAACAATTGGTAATACAAAGAGTGGCATGAAAAGGTAAAGTACTTAAACTCAGCTATTGACTAACATAAAACTCCATTACCAACAGGAAAATTTTCTCTTTGCATTGTTACATTTCTAACAATTGTTTTTCCTTTAAATAAAATGACCAATTTCTAATTTTCTAGAGTAATTTTGGATCTACTTGGGCTGGTCACATAAATGGATACTTTCTTATAGATTTACCCAGCAAAGTCAAGATGGCAATCTTTAGAGAAAATCATCATAATTAAAAAGTTTGAGGGTGGGTGCCGTGGCTCACATCTTTATCCTAGCACTTTGGGAAGCCTAGGTGAGAGGATAGGTTGATGCCAGGAGTTTGAGACCAGCCTGAGAAACATAGCGAGACCTCATCTCTACACACACAGAAACGCGCACACACACACACACACATAAACACACACAATCAGCTGGGCATGGTGGCACGTGCCTGTAAGTCCCAGCTACTTGGGAGGCTAAGGCAGGAGGATCTTTTAAGCCCAGCAGCTTGAGTTTTCAGTGCGCTATGAAGATGCCACTGAACTCTACAGGGAGTAACAGAGAAAGACTCTGTCACAAAATAAAATAAATCAGTCAATAAATAAAAATTAAAAGTTTGAAAAGCAAACAGCAAGCTATATTGTTTGTGGCTCTTTTTATGTCCTAACCTATGTGATAAAATATTGCCTTTGACTTACTTGAATGAGGTAAATAAAACTGGTTGTGGAAATATACTTTAGTAATACGTCTTGTGGGACCCAACAGTTGGGCAACAGTTATACTGAAATGGGACATAAAATACCAATCTATACAGGATAAAAACCTATTTGAATACATTCTATGATATCCGAGTTTATTATTGTCTCTAATCAGATTTACTTTGCAACGTCTATCTTAATATTTATGTTTCTAATGCTTTTAAAATTCATTTTAAGGAAATAGCATGAATGGATGGACACATCATACTATATAATAAAAAATGAAACTCTAGCTCCTTGTAACTTAAAAGAGAGCAGGAGATTCTGTCTAATTTATTGCTCTATCCTTAGTACCTACAATAATCCTGGTCATACATATGAATTAAATAAACCAGTGAGGAAGATATATTTATTTATTCTTTAACTAAAATATTTATTCTACGCAAAATTATTTTCTCTATTTTTATGATAAATTTTAATTATGCTAACCTATTAACAAAGTCACCTAGAGATAATGTTTATTTACTTTTAGTTGCTCCTTTTAAAATGGCAGCAAATATTTACATCAAAAATCAATGAATCCATTTAAATCACTTTTAAGCTTCCTACAGTTTTCTCAGTTTCAAAAAACATAGCATTGTTAGATAAAAATGTATTAATACATTTCCATTTAATTACACTTTAAACATGTAAGAGGCACACTATAATTTCATATTTTAACGAAGTCACAATATTCAGGAAAACTAAAGAAATATGGAGGGCTAAACAAAAATATTGGTTTAGGGCTAGAAAAAAAAATTTGTATTGTTCAATGCTTGTTTTAGGGAAACATGGCATCATTTTTTCTAAAGCACACATAGTTCAAGAGAAAGAAACTTTATCATCCCCTAAAGGCAAGGTTTAAAATACATAGAGAATATGAATAGGGAAAAAGAAGGACTATTGCTCAGAGAGTCTATTTTGGTAAAATAACTCAATGACTCACAGAAAATATGATTCATTTTGTGGCATAAGTAATAGGGAAGCATGTTCTATCACAATTCTAGGATGAAATATAAAGCTCTAGTACTCTCCTCTCTTTGTATCCTTCTCTCTCTCTTTGTCATGAACACACACACACACACACACACACACACACACACATACACAGTGAGGCTACGAGAGGTGAGTGAAATATCGAGTAGAGTCTCTGAGAAATGTGATCAAGGTTCTCTGTGCATGATGCTTTCTTGAACAATCTGACAAAGACAATTGAGCAAATTCAAGATGATTTTAATGTTTTAACAAATTAACAAAGATTAACTGGGATTAAAATGGGAGAAGGTAAGCAGTAGTTTTATTCTAATCATGCCCTCAAAAACCAAACCAAACCAAAACAAAGAACCAGAAGTGGCAAATGGTTTGATTGATTTTTGTGGATTATCCTGTACAAAAAATCAACAATCCAAGTTTACCAGGGAGTTTATAAGCTCTTCAATCTTGGGTAAGTTTCCATGAGTATTGTATAAATCTGTGGTACAATGGAGGAAGATAAGGATCTCTAAAATCACCTCAAACTGTAAAGTTATATAATTTTTTACTGAAGAGTTAGCTTATTTATTTTCTTAATTTATTTCTTAATTTTTTTTATTTATTTTCTTCCTCATTATTTTATTTAACTCTTAAGGTAGCTGTTTCTTAATAAAGATAAATATTTCAATGATATGTAAAACAAAGTAGATAGAAAATCATTAGCAGAATTAGTAAGCAACACCTAGCAACATACACACATAAACGTACGTACATATACATATATGCATTTATATTAGACCTATATGTATATAATTATAACTATATATAAATATAACAAAAAATTCTTGAAATACCTCAAGTATGACAATAAAAATACTGAACATCAGTAGCCTAGAGGCGCTGAGACATCAGAAGACATTTTGAGTTTTACCATCTGTTGTTGGGTCAATTCAAGCATTTCACAACTTCCGTATCAGTACCAAAACTATGCTATTTTGCTTCCCTCAAGAATTTTTAAAATGTATAATAGATGTGAGAGCAGCTGGAATTGTTGAAAGTTTTATTCATTTTAAGGGGTTATTATTAAGGCAATATTGCTCATAAAGGAATTTTAATGGCTTAAAAATTAAGGGTTTAGAATGTCAAGAACTTTATCCTTTTGTAAGTTTTAAGCAATTTACACTTGAATAATTTTCATGATTAAAATAACCAACAAAACTATAATTTTATATTACAATTTTACTTGCACTATCTGACCTAACTATTAAAGCTTTAAACATAATAAGCATGAATGAAGTGCTCCGTCACTACAAATGAATGTCTTGTCAGGGTGCTACTGCCATTCCTCAACCTTCCCCTTGTATTGTCCTGACTTCTCCCATGCCTGTCCACAGCAATCTCCAGCATGAGACAAAGTCTCACTGCAGAATTCTATGTACAGAACAAGAGTTTGAAATCAAAGAGCCTGCCTTTCCATTCTGGTCTCTTCTAGTTACTACATCTTCCTTGAATCTATATTTTCTCCTCAATGAAGGGGAAATAATAGTATCTACCTAAGTATTGTGGTGAGGATCAAATGAGATATTGTGCAGGATTTTCTTAGCCTAATGCCAAACACATGATTAGTACTCAGTAAATGGTGGTTGTTTTTGCTATTGCTGACTTGGGCTTAGATTTTAATTTGCTTAATTTTCTTGGGTGCTGGATATGTATTTATCCATTCACACAGTTTTCTACATGATCATCATGTTTTTTAAAGTTAAGGATAAAAGTATAGAGGAAGGTGGCTATTACGTAAAAGAATAAACATACCTTAGGTGAGTGAATACATAATGTGAATTAACTGATAATAAACATGCACTAGGTAAGTGGTAAAGTGAAACTAAATGAGTGAATACAATACAAAATGGAAGGGGTGATTTCTATTGGTAGCCTTAAGGTAGAGTATGTTAGGACATCAAACAATTCTTCCATACTAGATACAATGTTCCATGTAGAATTATGTTCAATAGATTTTTTATTCTGTTTTTCTTAACTAAAAAGAAATATGTAGAAATTATGGAATGGGGCAAGGAATGGAAAAAGGAGAACATTCACAAGATAGTCTAACAGGTACTCGATAGACTGAGAAATAAGGCCAAGAAAATAATGAAATAATTAGAATTATGCAATGTATAATGTTGATAAAAATTTTTTAAAAAAACAATGATACTAATCAACAAAATACACATACATGCAGCTATTCTAAACAAGTACTTCCAAGTTAGCTTGGTACTTGGGACACAGAGATGAATAAGACATCTTCGGTCTCTGTATAAAAACATCATAGATTTTCATTCCAGTGAGACAGAAAAAAAACATGTAATCCAGGAACTACAAAATGAGACACATATAAATAATAAAATGTGTGAAAAATTTCAGATTCATAAACTAAATACATAAAATATTGTTCCTTTCACAAAAAAATTCTCTCCTTCATTTATCTTGAAATATGCAGCTTGTATGTCCAATTTTGCAGTCTATGATTTTTTTATAGAAACATGAGTACAGAGATAATTTACTCAGTAATAGAAAATATTCCCACTGAAAGATGGCCATGGATACTTAATCTCAATGTCAGTGAACTAACAGGGAGTGGTACAGATACTGGTAAAATAAAAATATTACACTCTGTTTAAAGCAGGCAAATTCTACTCAGAAATTGTCATATACAACAGCAGATTCAGCAATACAAAATTATCTCATATATTTTAAGAGCAGAAATCAATCTAAATATTTAGACCTATAAAGTTTTTTATGACTGGTTCAATTCAAAACGATGAATTAAAAAAAAACTTCAAAATAACATTAAAAATAGAAAACAAAAGGCAAACTCAAAACTATGTCTGTGGTTAGTATCAATTTTCAGGTTTCCAGTGATTGATCCTGAATTAAAGGGATTATTATACAAAAGGGAAGCATGAAGAATTCTGTGGAAAGTATAGAAAGTTTGAAGGTACAGAATGAACCCTGAGGAAGAAGTAACTTATGAACCCTGAGGAAGAAGTAACTCTCCTTAGATGTTCTTTGCAAAATTAGGTCATAAATAAAGACAATATTCCTAGACAGACGAAAAACCTTTCAATTAGTGAAATCATAAAATCACTTTCCTGGAGGCATTAATTTTGATCTGTTTGTGATTATTTGAATGGAACCTTTTTAAGTGTGTCCTCTTTGCAACACTGGAATCACCTGATATGTTTTTTAAAATGTATATTGTAGACATCTTTCTAGATTTACAGGATCAAATATTTTTGGTTGGGTACAGAAATCTGAATTTTAAAAAAACTACCTCTAATGAATTTTAATACAAAATAATTGTTGAGAATTATATCATTATATCACTGGACTCACAGCCACCAAGGACACTTGTTTAGTCAGAGAATGAGTTCCTGTTAGAATTACAGGTATCTTGGGACTGAAACCAAGAGACTTTTGTTTACAAGTTTAACTAGGTGAAATTACTTTGTGTTCAGATGCATGGAGGATACATTTTATAACATTATACTCTTGAATGCCCATTTTTACTAATAAAATTGGTGATTCAAAAGTATATCACTTCTTTGTAAAATGGTGTTTCCAGTCCTAGACTTCTTTAAATTCATCATAAAAAAGAAAACCTAGTTCATAAGTAATACATCATTATAGAACATTGATGTTTATAATAAATTTCATTGCATCTTTAAAAACATGAATATTTGATAAAACAAATGACCTAAGAGTACTGGTAAGATTTTCCAGTGGGATGGCAGCCAGTGAGTAATTCATGGATGAAATTTTAAGTCTTCAAAATGTAATATATAGCATTTTCTTCATTACCTAAGCTATCTGTGAATATGTCTTTGAACAATAGTAAAATTGTGTTTTAGAAGCAATTTTACTCATAAATCATATTAACTTAAGGTAAGTAGAACATAGAGTTTTACCATATATATGGAAATGGTACATCACTGGGGCTTTCATATAGCTAAGATTTTTGTGATAAGGGTACCTGGACTACATCTGAGTGAGAAAATGAGAAATTAAAAACCTAGAGCGTTGACGAACAATACAGCATATGACGTTACTTTCCATTACTATATGTTATATAAAGCAAGATTAAAAGAAAAAGGAAAAAGAATACAAATAGAAGAAGAAAGAAGAATATGAAGAGTGGAAGAAACACCACAGATAATCCAAATATCATCTGAAATGAGAGTTTTCAGCCCAAATATATCTTTTAGGTTTCAGGAAGTATAGGAAGATTGGGGGTTCTTTTATGTGTGCTATTTGCCAGTTTAATATGTTCTAAAGTTCTTCTGTCATGTAAGTGTGATATGAGAAGAGGTAACATAAATTTGGATGCCTCTAGTTTTCTATAGACAAATTATGTAGATTAACTTAAATAGATGAGTATTGGAAGTTGAAATGCATCTATATGCATTCTTCCTAAAGTGATACTTAGGCTATTACAAAAACTGTATTAAGTTTAGCTCTTTTCTCAATTGATATATTTTCTATATGCAGATCATAATGGCCTATTAGTGTCACCCTGGGACAGACATTGTGAGGTAGAACAAGGCAAATATTTCAAGTAAACTCATTCTTAATAGTGATGAATGATTGTGAAGCTATGTTTTATCAACAAGATTGCTGTGAGCACCAAATAAGAACATGCAAGTAGATTTGGTTAGCATAAAGTTTGGAACAGAGTAAGAATTTAACAAATGTGAGTTACTATCATTATTAAGATAATTATTATTATTTCATTTGTAATTTCTGTATGTAAATACACACATACATTCTAATAACATATATTTGTATTATCTGAGTGTATGCATGTGTGTGTATGTGAGTGTGTGTGCATACCAGTGTGGGCTAGATGAAATAATGAGTTGCTACATGTTATCTATTTCTACCATTAGAGTAAATGATTATGCTGAAATATCATTATAATAGTATATGCCTTAACAAAATTAAAACAAAAATACTTTGGTGTCAAAATAACCTCACTATAAAGCAAAATACAGAGGTGGCTATATATGGAGACATCAACAGCATGTTATTCTATATGAAAAATATAGAACCATAGGTAAGTGGGTATTCCAGAAGGATAACAAGGTATCAAATGGATGTTTCTGTTAAAAGGAAATATTTAATATTTTTTTAAAACCTTTCCATCCATACTGTTAATTATTACTGTTACTGTTTTTTTAATGAAATGTTTCCTTTTACATAGAGAAAAGAAAGGCAAACACCCATCTTCAATATTAATAGTTAAGCGCCTGGAAATATTTTACATTTGTGTAACAGGTTTAATATAACTTAAAAAAAAGTAACATGTTAAAGAAATGACAATTAAGTTGAAGCCTCCTTGTGGGGAAACAACTGAGGATACTAATATGGGTCCTACCTTCTTAGAATCTAAATTGAAAGAGATTTAAAACAATAAGTCATCAACTCTCTTGCATGGCACACTATGATAACATCTACTAATTAGGACCAAAAACTTTAAATAACTTAAAGGAAGAAAGGTTGATAATTCATTTATTGGGGTAGGAGAGGAAATGACAAGAGAAAACAGGGATAGTATCATAACAGCATCGAAATAAGTCTTGAAGACTGAGGGAAGAATTTAATACTATTAATACTTGCAGTGAAATTGATGGGAAACACATAGTTAGCTTTCCCCTTAGGTTTCCTTTCTTAGGTATTCTTTTTTTTTTTTTATTTCAGCTCTTCATGGGGGTACAAAAGCTCAGGTTATATACATTGTCTGTTCTTAGGTATTCTTGCAATAGATTGCTCATGTTTTAAGTACTGCGAGTGGAAATGCTGAAGGGCAGGGATGTTAAGCAGAAGGATTGGTTGCCACCAAAGATACTCTAGATAAACATGATCTAAGTAAATAAAGAAGTATTAGTTTTGCAAAAGTGACTTCACGACAAGTATCTAGCTGCCAGGATTATTACTATACTCCACTTTTTTTTTTAATTTCAGCTTATTATGGAAGTACAAAAGTTCAGGTTATATATATTGCCCATGTACTGCCCATCCCCCTGAGTCAGAGCTTCAAGCGTGTCCATTCCCCAGACAGTGTGCATTGCACTCATCATGTAGTTATACCCCCATCCCCTGCCCCCAGCCCCCATCCTCCCTAGTGAGCACATTCAAGCGTGACCACTTCTAACCGGGTTATTGTCTTTAATTTGCAAGGCTGCCACACTTAAGTTTTTCTTACCTTGAAATTCTGGAACCATGACAGTATAGACCAATTTTATAGTGTTCTACTTCCTATTCTTCTAAAGTTCTTAATTTGTATTCTTCTAAAGCTGTGACTGAGCTTATAAGAGTAGGTTCATTGCTTGCATCATCTAGGACAGGGGTTGGCAAACTATGGCCCATAGGACAAATCTAGCTCGCCACCTGGTTTCTGTATGGCTGACAGGATAAGAATGGTTTTTACATTTTTAAATAGTTGGGTAAAAGTCAAAGGATTAGTATTTCTTTACATGGAAAAGGATACAAAATTCAAATTTTAATGTCCAGAATCTTGCTCATTCCTTTACATATTGTTGTTGGTTTTCATGCCACAATGGCAGAATTAAGTTGTTGCAACAGAGACCATCTGCCCAACAAAGCCTAAAATATTTACTCCAGTCTTTACAGAAAATGTTTGCTGACCTCGGCTGGAGAATATTATTTTGTATATACATAAATTTGTATATACTGTCAGAAAAATCATATTGTGAACCTACGATATAATTGTAGAGTAATGAGAAAGTTATCTAGGCCAAGTTTGATGAAATATACACCTTACTACTTTACAATCACAAACATCATATAAAAAACTGATATAATAGATTTAATATATCAAATATATTAAGTATGAATTAAAGTGATAAAAAATGTTCTGATGTTTCCAGTCTTACAAATAAAACTGAGCTTCAGTGAAGCTTTTGGGGAAATTGATCATGTAAGACAAATTATAGGTGCTGGTTTCTAAAACCAACTATTTTTACTCTTCACTGAGGGTCAAGGATATGGAATATGCCAGTGCACCTTCAGAAAGAAGCCTGCCTCATCACATTTAAACCTCTGAATATTCTCACTGCCTGCTTTCTTGTGAAAAATGGGAAACATATTTTATGATAGATGCTACTGAGAAAGAGAGACAGAATTGTTTTTATTAGTATATAACACTCATAGTAATATAGCTTTTATTGTAAAAATCTATAAAGTTTTCTACATACCCTGTAGAATTGTCTTGTATTTTGCAACAGAATTTTGGTTCGCAAGAGAAACAGGTAGTCTATCTATTGCCATTGCTATTCTAAGGGACATTTTATCCATATGATGCCTCCATTATTTCTCTCTACTCTAAACCTAAGAATAAAACATTCTATCATGCTTTCCTAAAATATGTAAAAAAAATCTTGTACTAATTTTATTTAAAAAGTAAGAATAAAAATATCCAATCTCCTAATATTTAATGGAGAAAAAAATAGATCCTTTCTGGGGAGAAGACCAAAATAGCAGCCTTAAGTAAATTCTGTTCCCTAAGGTTTACTGTGTAGGTGGATAAAATTATTTTTCATTTAAAATTATACAATTGCAGTTCATTTTAAGTAAACCGTGTGGACGTAAATCTGATTCCCTCATAAATGCAAAATTTGGTTGTAATTATTTGCTTACCCAAAGCAACCTTCATCTAAAATGGACTAATGCTGGGATTCTTTTATTTCAGCTAAATGAATATCTATTGATTAGTGACCTTCCAAAACCCTGTGCTAGCAGCAATAATTACTATTATTAATAAAATGCATCCTCTAATACATATTAAATTGTTCAATGTATTAAATATGCTGGTCTCTGCATACCTCTTCAAGATTATTTTGCAAGAAAAGTTTACTTTGAGTGAGAAAGTAAAGATGATATATGCAAACACTAAGTTTAACAAAACTTCACCAAATATGAGATTCATAGAAGGCTGATTTTTCTGAATTCTCTCATCCTCTTAAAATCTGACATTTTAAGCTGAAATTTAACCTACTTTATTCAGACAATAAAAAATATTCAACATGTTCCCTTTTTTCTGCCTCTGAATATCCAGTCCCTACTCATGTTTCCCATTTTTAATGTAAAAAAAGAATCTTTCAAAAAATAATTTAGAAATACACTCCTTCAGCATTGTTTTTACCTCTAAACTCCTTATCATTTTTCCTGAAATCTCAGTTTTTTCTGCATAATCTCATCCTTCACTGGAATCACTGGTGATTAAACAAATGTCACATGGACAACTTAATGAATGCTAAAATGTTGGTGCAGAGGGGAAAAAGAAGGTAAGGAATTTTCTTTGGGAAAGGAAAAAAAAAAACAAAAAAAAAAAACAGGACATTTGATATGGATACAGACAGCCAAGAAGAGAAATTAGAGAAAGTGATTGGTTGACAGTATCAAATGTTATAAGGCATGAAAAAAAAGAGGGATTGTTTTTCAAATAGCAAAACGGGAATCATTTAACTTTGGAAGTTAGAGTTATTACTGAAGGATTAAAATTTAAGTTGTCTAATGTGGTTTTCTTTGTTTATTAAATTAGCGTTCCTTCTCATAAGGTAGATGATGTTGGCTAAGTAAAGATGAGATTCTGTGTAGAAGGGTGGGTGATATACTCTAATGAAAAATGAGACAGTAATGGAGTAGCCTCCCTGCTACAGAACAATACAGAGTACACTTTACATTTGGGAAGGGATGTGTGGAGGTCAAGATCAATGCTGTATATATATGGAGGAAATTTATGTGAGTGAGTGTATTGTGAGGGGAGGCAGTGAGGTATCAGACCTTTCTGGCTCTCCCTATCTCTTATGAGAAGCACTGTAGCTCCAGGGAAGCTGAGTGCTGGAGAGAAATTTGACTTTGAAAAATACAATAATTGGTGACAAGGCTTACATTTCATTTTCCACAGGTCTTGTGTGATAAGGCATTTTGTCTGGTTTGGTGTCATTTATCCTAATCCTCTCTCAACCTATTCCTCAAACTGTTCCAAATGCTTCTTTTCATTATTCCAAACGCTTACTGTAAAGTGTCAGTGTAATCTGTATATATATTTACCCACTGAAAATCCATGAGTTAATCCACTGCCTATTTCCTGTATAATACTTTTCATGTCTGAAAAGTCCTTTTCATTTTTATTTTTTTTTCAACTAGTGTGTCTCACAACCTCCCCTTTTTTTTTTTTTGTGATTCCTTTCAAAATAGTTTCTTTTAAGTCTACCAAGACTAAATGTGTCTTGCCTACTGCTATCACACACGTTTTCTTCAAACATCACACTTTCTTTTCAAGTTATTTCTTCTATTGAGTGCCTATTTGATCCCCATTACCTCAGAATAAAGTCCAGTCTCATTACCTTAATTATTCATAGTTTGGTTCAATTGATTTTCCTTTCCGTGGCTGATTTTCCATTAGGCTATTCAAGGTAGACTAGTTTCCACCATTGTGTTTATTTCTTGCCCTGAAGTCACTGTTTACAGCCTTAGCCATCTAGGCAAATGACACCAAATACCAAAGTAAAACTCATGCCCCAGGTTATCCACTGGCCTTCTCTGACCATTCAGGTACCTTGGTGGCAAAAGTTCTACGTACTTCCATCTTGTGAAAATTAACACAACCAAAATATTTGCTGAATTATGGTTCCTTCTACATATGTCATAAGTACCATTATTATTACTAAGAGTAACAAGATATTTTCTAGTTCGACTTATTTATTTTATATAATAGTATCTACTTCATAAAAAATGTAAAGGTTAACTAGATTTTTATAAATAATATGCTTAGAACCATACTGAAAAATATAAGTGCTCTAAAATAATTATTAATCATTATTTCTTTATTGCTTAATATTTAAAATGCACAATATTGGGCACTTCATATTTTTTATCCTAAGTTTTATATCAACCTTTGAATTAAAAAGTCTTAGAAAACTGACCCAGAGATTTAAATATGTGGCTCCAAATCACACATTTTATAAGTAGCAAAGCTGTATTTCAAGGCCAGAAATGTCTTGCTCCAAATTCTCTGCATTATTCTATGCTGCCATGGGGTCTCTAAGTAAACTGATATTTACATATTATTTGGTTTATTTTTGGGGGGAAATGCTAATAGGACTAAATATTTAGATTAAATTAAACATCTTAATTTTTACAATGATATTTAAACATTAGAATCCTTTAAATCTTGTTGTTTCTATCATTTGGGTAACTTTTTATTATCATTGCTTCTTTGAATGATGTTACCCATATATTCTCTTAGCTATATTCCAATTCACTAATTCTTTCTTAGTTGCAACAGCTATATACATTTTTTCTAGAATTGTAATAACCACCTTTGTGTATATTTATACACACATATATGTATTATATATATATATATATACACACACACTCACCTATACACATACTTATATATATATAATTGTTAGAAGTTATATTTAGTTTTTTTTAAAAAAAAACTTTGTTGGAATGGCCTTTTTAATAGTGCTTTGCTCCTTCCTCAGGATCTCTATTTTTTATTTCACATATTTATTTAAAGGTTTATTTTATAGCCTTTCTCTAAGAATCCTGATAACTAGTAAACTTCGAAGGCCAATTCTATTTGTTGGTTTTGTCTACTAATTCACATTTACAGCAAGTAAAGTTATTTCTTTTAAAACACTGCAAATATATATTTAGAAAGGGTTTATCTATGGGATTCCTATACATCTGGGTGGAATTTACATTCTTCCAAAAATATTTTTTAAATTATTATTCATTTTTTAATTAACAAATAATATATATATTTATGGCATGTGTGATGATGTTTTGATATATGTATACATTGTGGAATGGAACACATAGTGGAATCAGCTATTTAACATATCCAGTACCTCATATACTTATTATTTTTGTAGTAAGAATATTTAAAATTCTACTCTTTTAGCAATTTTCAAGTATAAAATACATTGTTATTAGCTACAGTCACTATCTTGCACCATATGTCTCTTGAACTTATTCCTCCTAACTGAAGGTTTTTACCCTTGACCAACATCTCTCAATACCCACCTAACCCACACCTGCCCCAGCCCCTGGTAATCACCATTCTATTCTGTTTCTTTGAGTTTAACTTTTTAAGATTCCACATATAAGTGAGATCATGTGATTTGTCTTTCTGTGTCAGGCTTATTTCACTTAATATAATACCCTCCAGGTTCATCCATAATGTCCACTGGATTCATCCATGTTGACACAAATCCTGAAGGCAGAGTTTCCTTCATTTTTAAGGCTGAATAGTATTCCATTTTTATATATATAGTATATTATCTTTGTCCATGGATAGATACTTAGGTTGATTTCAAATCCTGGCAATTGTGAATAGCGCTGCAATGAACATGGGATTGCAGTTATGTCTTTATAATACTGATTTCATTTCCTTTGGATATATACCCAGTAGTGGACTTTCTGAATCATATGGTAATTCTAGTTTTAATTTTTTGAGGAACTTTCATACTTTTCTTTCTTTCCATAAGGGCTGTACTAAATTACATTCTAACCAATAGTGTACAAGTGTTCCCTTTTCTTCAGTTAGCCAATGCTTGCTATCACTTGTCCTTTTGATAATAGATATCCCAATATGTGTAAGGGGATTTATCATTGCCAAATCAATATTTAGCAAAAACAACAAAGCTGGAGGCATCACACTACCTGATCTCAAAATTTACTACAAAGCTATAGTAATAAAAGTGGTGTGGTACTAGCACAACAACAAACATATATAGACCAATAGAGCAGAATAGAGAACCCAGAAACATATTCAGACATTTATGGTCAACTGATCTTCACCAAAGGTGTCAAAAACACACAATAGGAAAAGGAAGTCTCTTCAATAAATGGACTTGGGAAGACTGGATGTCAACATTCATAAGAATGAAATTGGGCCCTATCTAAACCCATGTACAAAAATCAATTCAAAATGGATTAAAGATTTAAACATCAGACCTGAAACTTTAAAAGTAGTAGAAGACAGAGAAAAAGTTTCTGACATTGGTCTGGGCAAAGATATATATATATATATGTATATATATATATATGTGTGTGTGTGTGTGTGTGTATGACTCCAAAAGCATAGGCAACAAAAGCAAAAAATGCAAATGGAACTGTATCAAATTAAAATCTTCTGCAAGGCAAAGGAAACACCAAAGTGAAGAGACAACCTATCCAATGGGAGGGAATATTTGTGAGCCATGCATCTTATAAGTGGTTATATATATATATCTCCAAAATACATAAGGAAACTTCAACTGAATAGCAAGAAAACAAATAACCTGATTAAAAAATGGGCAAAGGACCTGAAATGACATTTCTTAAAAGAAGACATACAAATGCACAACAAGCACATGAAAAAATGCTCAATATCACAAAAGATAAGAGAAATGCAAATTTAAACAAATTATTTATTAGTTTTTCCTAGGTAGGACAGGGTCATCAGGGTCATTACCAACCTTTAACAAGTTTTTTTAATTTTTTTTTAATGTTTCATCTACCTTTGAGGCTCCTAAGATACAGAGTTAGTGTAAGATTGAGGAACAAACCTAATTGCAATATGGCTCATTGTCCACTTCCTGAGTGGATAGCCCTTTGATTGTCCCGACTCTTTGTAGGTCTCATATTTAAATCACATTTTATTTGGGCCCAAGGGCTATTTCTCTCCCATAAAGCATGCTTAAACAACTACAAAAACAACAGATGTGGGAGCTCTTTCCACTTTTTCTGTGGAGATGAATAGAATGGGATTGCTTTGCATGAAATTAGGTGTATTTCTTTTCCTACTCCAATTAACAACAAAAGGCAGTTGTTTTTCCTGAGAGGATGTCAGGAGCTGAAGGCCAGCACAGTTAGAGCAAAGTGAGGAGAACCTCCCATTGGCAAGGTTAAGATGGCTCATTTCTTGCCACGTATACAGCATATTCTTGGTTAAGCACAATCATTTCTCCATTTAGGATGCTAGCACTTTGCAAAAATTCATTGATTATGGTAAACTGAAGTTTTTGATTTTTAAAAGATTTTAAATTTTTTGTCTGTATTTTTATGTAAGTCAACTTCTGTGGGTATTTGTGTGTGTGTGGCGACAATACCTAGACGAAAGGAAAAGGAATAAAAGTTGAGCAAAAGTATAATTATAACGTTCTAGAATTTTAAACAAATTATCTGTCATTTTGGGGGGAAAAACTGTCAAAACCTGTCAGAGAAATAAATTAATAGAAAAGCTTAAAATAAAACACATACAAGGGAAACTCCTGTTTTGTTTTATTATTATATTTCAGTGACATAGAGCAAAACATTTTTGTCAGAATATTTGCTATGTCATTTTCCTCACAGATGATGATTCAGGCACTAAAATCAACTTTGATTAATTATTATTCTTTGTTATCTGTACTCAATGCTTGAAATATTATGAAGTATGTCTAAAATAAAACTAGGAATTTGATGTTTGTGCAGTTTTCTCTCAAAGGAATGAGTGGAAATATAAATTATTAGAATTTAAATGGTTTTTACTTTTCTTTATGTATTAGAATAAGAGAAATGTTTAAGTGATTTAAAATAATACTGTTTTCTGTTTTAAAGCAAAGATTCAGGCATTGATATATTTTTAAACAACCATATTTTTATCTATCCATCAACTTATTCAACACATATTTATTAGTATACTTATGGGTATGCAATTTACCAAACTAGCAATGTGATGAGAGCCAGGCTGAATTTTATCTGGTTGTAAAAATGGATGTATATGGTCATGTTGGGAAGACTATACAATGGCAGACTTAAGAAAAAAGGACAGCCTAAATAGTCATGTCCATGAGGGTACACCTGAACAAGAATTGAATCCAAGCTGAAGGGTCTACTATACAGGGCAGGCATCAATAAAATAAGCACCCAAGCATCCATCCATGCAGACTGGCTGAAACAGATGGAAAAAAATCTTTTTTTTTTTTTTTCTGGAAAAAGTATTATCTAAAGGTAAACTACCTGGTTGGAGAGAATGTCATGCAAAACATTCACATGTTGAAACTAATAAGACTTAGTTCTTACTTTCAAGGTTGCAATAATTTAGCTGAAGAAAGAGATGAATAATTCAATATGGTAAGTGTTATGCTGTGTGCAAGGCATGCTAGGTGCATATAGGGGAGTGAATAACTTTAGAAGGGATAAAGAGGAAGGGAAGCTTCTAGGGAAACATGTCTGAGCTGGCACTTCAAGGATGAGTAAGAGCTTCCTGGGTAAGATGATGGACTAACTCTACAAAAGATACCAAGGGAAAAAATAAAATACACATTCTGTTTGAGTAACTCTAAGTTGTTTGGCATGTTTGGCAATCAAGTAAAAGTTGGCTAAGTAAGTTTGAATAAGAAGGCAAAATTAATTACAGAATATTTTACAAGCCAGGCTAAAGAGTTTGGCCATCTTTGAATTACTTTTTCAGTGTGCATTTACTTTTATGAAAGAGTACTCTAGGAAAAAAATGCAAATTTGATAAGGAAGAAGAATTTTATAGTTGCCATTTAGGAGAATATTCACTGGCAGACTTTAGGATAATATTATAGTTGTCAGAATAATAGAACATGAGGGTATCCACTAATGAAATGGTAAGGTATATGGACAAAGGGATTAATGTAATATATAACTAACAGGTAGAGTCAATAGAACTAATGTATACAATGGGTATAAATATATAAGAGGTGACGGAGAGAGAAAATCCAGTTTGCTCTGCAGAATTTTGGCCTGAGCAATTAGATAGAAGGTGAGCAGATAAAAGAGTACAGGAGGAATGATGACTATTTAATTGTAGAGATTAGATTAAATGTCTATAAAAACAATTTCAAATGGCCAAAACCAAAAACAAATAATTTTACATTTATAGAAACAAACTTACTCAAATCATACAGGCTTTCAATGGATTATCTTTCAACTTCTAATGTATTTCTTCAATTTTGATTATATTTCTTCAATTTTCTGTCATATTTCATTACTTAGTTCCAGTTCAAGGAGCTGAAACTATCACCAGGGTGCGTTAATACCATTACTATGTCTTCTGCGTAAACAACTGAATTTATAATGATGAATTTATAATTATAATGTATTACTTTATCAATTATTTACATGTGCATTGAAAGAAAAATTATATGGTAAATAGTTGCTTGAATAACATTCCATACAGTTGAATTTTAACATCACAAAATAATTATGAAAGGGGCATTCATAATATTATTGCAGGCATTTAAGCCAAAAACGGTATAATATATTTTAGGTTCTTTCGGTTTGCTAGTGACTATTGCACAATTATTACTGGTTTTAACCCATCTATCACAGCCTTATATATATGCCCTATGGGCACTGGGAAATGACTTTTTCTGATCTAAATAATCCATCACTAGCTATATCTACCCTTCAAAGCAAGGCTTTAAGTCTGCATATTTAGGTGATAAAGAGAAAAAAGCAAATGGAAGTTCCTCTTGAAGACTCATACATATTTTCTTCTTGTAAAAATATAAATTGACAAGAATTTTTCTATTATTCATTTCTTCCATTATTCATTTCTTCTCATCTGCCATATAAAGCAGATTAAAAATAAAATTACAATTTTAATTTTTCCTCACTTCTACTCCAATAGGATATATAACAGATTGTAGGTAATATATACTTAGCTATTGTATACTCTTATTATTATTACTAGTTTTTGTTTACTTAGCAGGGAAAAATGTTGACTCATCTGTTTCCTTGGTGAGAAATAAACAATGCCATATTTTAGGCTCTTGAAACCAAGTTTCTTTTCTCAAGGACAATAAACTGTGTGAGTTGACCCTCATTAGTTAAAATGTAAACCACATTAAAAATCCATTTTCTTAATCAGGACGAAGCTGAGATATTTTGGTTCCCAAACCATTAAAATTTTCATGAACAATTCTCTGTAAAAGCATTTATTCCTGGCATAGTTGATTAACGGTTATGCACTGACAACTATTAATAGGCTCCATTAGCTACGTGCTCTGATATTTGCTGTCACAAACATGGGGAGATTTGGAAATTGTTGATAGTTTAGACATTGACTATATGAAGCAGTATCTTTTGAAATTAAATCACATCAAATCAGTTTGTCACTATCTATTGTACTGATTGCAAGAAGGGAACAAAGGATGCATGTTTGAGACATTTCAAAATCTTTTTAAAAGCCCAAGGAAAATCATATGTTTAGATTATAAAAGCCATAAGGTAATAGGCATTTTTTGTTCATGTGGAAATCTATTAATTAATTTTATAATATGTTTTCTCTACACAGATATTTATACATGTGGTTGCCTACTTAAAACAGTGTAAATAAATTAATTATAATGCTCCAAATGAAATTTGGCTTATGGCATCTTTTAAATTTGGGGTTTACAGCAGAAGAACAAAAGAGAAAAAGAGTGTGGTGAAAAGTTTTGGAACGATTTGTCTAGAGTTTATTTGGTATTTTAATATAATAAGTACTAAAAATATTGCAAAATGTAAAGCTGCTGATTCCCTTGAATTTGTTACCTGGTTCTAATTTATGAACATTACAAAAGTGTCAAAAAGAAACAAAGTCAGACACCTGTTAAAAATGAGAAGATAGATGTTATTCAGATATTATCCTAGGGGAGAAAGACCTCAGTGTAAACTGGCCTCAACTCTGCTGACACAAAAGGCAGGAGGCTGTTTAAATGTTGGCATATGCCAAAAGAAAAGTACTAAAGGACTTTAAGGGGCATGGCCAATGTGATTAGGCCACCTGTGCTTGGTAACTGGTGCTGGTCAAAGTCAGGTTCCTACCCTCCCACAGAAACTGGGAGATAGGAGCCCTATCTCTTTTGATGATTAAGTTTCAAAAGGATGTCTCCTAATTCCTTGAGAAAGATATTCCTGGGTTGTAGAAGATGCATCTCACAGGGACAAAGAAAGGATTTACAATTGCAAGTTTTCTAAAGCAAATGCTCTTAAGACAGCAGTCCCATAGAAACCATAGACAGGTTTCATGGAAGACAATTTTTTCATGGAGCAGGGCAGGGGAGGAGGATGGTTTCAGTATGATTCAAGCACATTACATCTATTGTGCAAACTTCTCTGCTAATGATAATCTGCATTGGCAGCCACTCCCCAGTGCTAACATCACCACCTCAGCTCCATCTCAGATCATCAGGCATTAGATTCTCATAAGGAGCGTGCAACCTAGATCCCTCACGTGCACAGTTTACAATAGGGTTTGCGCTCTTATGTAAATCTAATGCCACTACTGATCTGTGGAGCTCATGCGGTGAAGATGATGATGGGGAATAGCTGTAAATACAGATGAAGCTTTGCTGGTTAGCCCACTGCTCACCTCCTGCTGTGCAGCCTGGTTCCTAACAAGGCCACTGACTGGTTCTTGTCTGCACCCCTGGGGTTGGGGACCATAGTTCTAAGAAGAGGGAACTCTGGGTCCCATAGTCAGGTTTTTGGCAGGAACAAACACTAAATTATTTTGACAACATTGATTTTTCTCAGGCAGGCATTTAAGGGGGCTGGGATTGTTAACCTGGGGACACAGACTTGAGTTGTTGAAAGTTATGCTAGTGTTTGCTCAAGTTTCTTAATGTGGGCATTACACAAAATTATTTGTGCTAAGAGTCTGCAGTTCTCATAGGCCACGGTTAAATTCTATTTGAGAAGAGGGCTCAAAGGAGCGTATTTAAAATCCAGTTAACAAGAGTATCTTTGTCACAAGAAACTAATAATGATAACCCATATCTGTAGGCCACTATATGTCATGCACTGAGCTAGTAGTTTACAGAATCATCTCATGTACTTCTCATACTGTCCCTCTGAGGAATATGCTAGAATAACTGCCTTTACTGGAAGTGGGGTAACAGGGTAAGAGAAGCTAAGTAAGTATTAAATAACCTTTTGATGAATTAATGTTGTCCTCATTTCTTTAAACTGTATTTTCATAAAATAGTTATATATAGCAACCCAGGGAACTGAAGTAGAAGCTGCAAGAAGCTGAATGTGTGGGCAAATCAAAGAATAACTGAACACACAGCATCCACTAAAAGTTACTGTGTGTGAGACGGAGCAGAAGGATGTGGTCCCCCTACTGACATTCTATTCTTCTCACATGAACTACATATTAACCTATTCCCTGATTTTTTAAGGTTTCCAGAGATTTCTCAACTTGATCTTTCATTCAGTGACTTTTCCCCTTATCTTATTGTCTATAAAATCATACAAATCCTATTTTCACAAATCCTTTTATTGATTCTTTACTTAAAAGCTACAGGGAAGTAGACAGATGTTAAAGTTTATGATACCTAAGAAATAATGTTACAGTAATCTTAGAAGTCATGCTAGTAATTGTCCTAAATTTAAGTGTAAATTGGAATAGGTATGGACAATTACATGATTCTTTCAGTCTGACATCAGTTATGGCAGAGTACCTATGATGGCTGTAGTGCCTTTTATGTGCCGAATACTGCACTGGGTGCAGAAGATTGAGCAAATATGACAGTTTCTGAACTCCAAGTCATCAGTATCTAAGACACAGTTTGGTTATAGCTGAAGATAGTGAGAATGTTAGACTGACATTCATGAATAGATTCATTAGATACAATGGGGCATAATCCTTGCTGTTATCAAAGCTCCCATCTCAGTTCTTTACCCTTTACTTTCATTAGGAATGGTCTAAAGTGGGTTGCTTTAAATGTAAACATGAGACTAGCAATGAGGACGCAATCAAGGGTGAGCAGCTGTGGCAAGCCAGCCAAGCTTCATCTGTATTTATAGTCCCTCCCCATCGCTTACCTCACCACCTGAGCACCACCTTCTCCCCACCAACCCCAAGTCCGAGGAAAAATTGTCTTCCATGAAACCAGTCCCTGGTGCTAAAAAGATTGGGGACCACTGGGGTAGACCACAGCATCAAGCTTAGATAATGAACTCAAAGTGATCCATACACCTGACAGTAGAAATTCCCACATTTTTCCATCTTGATATCCCTGCTATGTTAATAGAGAAACCCAAACAGGGGCACACACACACACACACACACACACACACACACACACACACACACTTTTGTAAATTTGGGAAATCAAAATTCACACAACTCTTGTGTCAAAATCCTAAAGTTCTTAGATCGCTGAATTTTTGACTTATTTTCATCTAGCTATTCTATTTAGTGTTAGACTTGAAAAAATACACTCTTCATAACAAAAACTTGAGCACAAAATTGCTAAGTGGTGCTCTGAGAAAACATCATTCTTGTACCTGGTAGTCAGACAAAAGTTTTTTAAAAAGTATTTATAAAAGTTCAGCTAATATTTGTGTGTTACACTTAATTAAACATTAAAGAAACTGATAGAAGTATATTAAAAGGAAAGAAAGGAAAAAATATAGCAATCCAATTAAAGAGAAGACATATAAAATGTGGCTTGAGGATCAGGGGAGAATCAATACCCTTATTCTTCCATTCTGAGAAAGACCATAAAATATAGGCATTTGTGCATACCCCAGGGTGGTATCAAAAGGAGAGCAGACACCAGGTCTACTAATCACTTATCTAAAATTCCCAAATCCAAAAATGTGCCATAGACTCTAAAGTCAGAACTCAATCCTGCATCACAAGGATCTAGACAGGAAAAAAAATATCAATATAGTTTTTCTGGGAAAGTATGCATATTCTGTAGGTCAACTAAGATAGGCATGAGATAGCTTGCACTGTCATTAATGGGAATATTTAAAAAAGAAACAGAGAATGAAAAGTATATGCTCACCTACACAAATGAAATTATAACCCAGTGAGAATCCCTGGTTACTATACTAAAGCCTGAGGCTTGACTCGAAGTTCCATTTGGTCTAACACCATGACGGAATATAAAGATTGAAAAAAAGTCCAAGTAAATGAGAATAATCCTGGGAAAGAGTTAGAGCATTTTTTTTTTTTTCATACAGAGTGACCTGAAGAAGGGAGTCCACATAAACCTGAAGGTGAGACAGCCAAATAAAGAGTAAAGGGGCCTCCACTGGGGATTTTCTCCTGAAGGCCTAGGGTTTTAAGTACATTCTTTCGTGAGGTTCAAAGGATATGGCATTGTAGACAGAACTTGAACTTTTTGCCCTCTGAAGTTCTAATTCTTTTCAGAAGTTGCTCTAATCATTCAGTAAAGAAATTTATGTGATCCTAAAGGTTGAGGAATTTGTTTTGTAAAAAGTGGGAAATACTAGTATCAAAGGGCAAATAAAGAAGGTGGTTGTTTTACCAGATTATTTCTCTAGCTCAGATACAGAAGGAAAGTAGTGAACTGTACAGGCCATGTCTGATTTCAAGGAGGAGATTGGAGGGAACCCAGAGCACCTGACAGCCGAGAACTCCTTGACCCTGGAGAAAAGAAGGCTTTAGGTGATGACAGATGCAAAAGGTAAAACAGTAAAAGAAAACAGCATAAATTCTCCTTCCCCATACAGATACTGTCCCACTAAGAGAAATGGGAGTTTCTGTAATCTCTAAGGTTTCAGAAAATGGGAGGTATCTATAAATCAATTAAGCCCTTAACCCAATGCTAATGAATGCATTTCCTGTGGAGAGATCTCTCTACAATAAACATGAAGATCAGAAAAACTGAGCCTAAATCATAAAAAAGAGTTTCGACACATAATAGAACTTTTTGAAAGATGTAGTGTCTGTTACAGAGAGATTCTTATAAACATTTAAAAATGAAGCAGTCATAACTTTTTATGACCCTATGCATTCCTGATATTCCAAGATCCCCATGCACCAACCATGCCTCTATCTCCTGCTGTGGGAGCCTTCACAAATCCCTCCCATACTTTCAGTTTTCTTGTGTCCACAACCAAATACTAAGTTTAACTCTCATATACTTATATCAGGAACAACCTTTATTCTTATCAAGGACAAAAAAAAACACTGCATTTCAAGGGGATAGAATTTTTTATAAGTTCATTTATGAGATCTTGACATTGCTTTCTATACTTAGGAATATTATGCATATGATGTGTCAATATAGCAAATAAAAAATTTAAAAATGATTAAAGTCTAAAAATGTTTTCGTATTGATGTCAAAAGCAGTTACAATTTGTTATAGCCATGGAAAATGAGTAATATTTTTTTTAATTCTCCAAGGTCATATAAATCCCTGCCCTTATTGTATTTTATCCAAAAACATGCATTTTCATTTGGAAGATGGAGAATTACTTATTTGCTAATCTAAGAAGTTGCTGTGTTTTTAGTGTATGAGACAGGGCTCTGTAAATTCTCTTACAAGAGGCTGAGGAGAATGAGAGGCAAAATAAACAATAGGAAAAGAGACTTAGAAGAAAATTTAGAGATTTGGTTTCAACTTTGGTAATTAAGAGAGTAAATTTTAAAGATACCTGTGCATATATGCTATCTTCCAATTGCTTCAGCTGTAGATATACAAGCATTTGAAACTCAGTGAAATAGAAGAGACACACAGACATCTTCCCAATTATAAAACTGCAGTTCTTCCTTATCTATGTCCTACAATGCCATATAATATCTAGTGTCACTGCCTTGGATAACAAGCCCAAAACAGAGAATTATTTTTTTTCAAAATAGGTAATTTTTACAAAATGGTTTCCTAACTATGTGGCTTCTTTAGGCAGATAGCAGTATGACTTAAATATCTGATTTACAGAACAGCCAATCCCAGCCATGAACTCATCATCAAACTCTTATGGCCAGATGTAATCACCTTCTTGAGTTTTATGATTATCTTTCTTTGCTTAAAAATATATATTATAGTGCAGTGGCTCATGCCTGTAATCCTAGCACTCTGGGAGGCTGAGGCAGGAGGATCGCTTGAGCCCAGGAGTTTGAGGTTTCTGTGAGCTAGGTTGATGCCATGGCACTCACTCTAGCCTGGGCAAATTATACACTAGTCATTAAAGTTTTTATTCAGAGGTAGCCTGCATTATCAAAAATACCATGATCATGTATCAATTAAAAAAGCAAAAATGAACAAACAAAAACATAGAAGTACAATCTTGTCATGTGCCTGGAAAGAGAATCAGAAATATGTGGTAACAGGACTAATGACTAGACTCCCTCAAAAAAAAAAAAATATTATAAGAGAGTCATTACCAATATTTTTCAAATAAAGAAACTGAAGCTCAGAGACATAAAATCATTAATCCAGTAATTCTAAGAATTCAGTACTATTTTTTAAAGCTTTTGTTTTTTCTATTATAACCATTTTAATTGGATGTTAAAGTATATAATTAAACTAAGTTTATAATGCACTGTCATTAGCAAATGAATGATCCCTTTCTTAAAAGTATCTATGTAATGTAATGAACATTGCAAAATTGCCTAAACCAAGAATTGCAGCATTACTGACTACACGTCTCTATTCTCCCATTTCCCTGTCTCTTCACCCCCAGAGGTAACCTTGTAAGCAGACCTTTCTAAGGACAGCAGTCTCAGGTCTCTTTTCTGCATACCGTATAATTAAATTATATTTAATTTGGATACACCACATTTTCCCTCCTGATTTAAAATTTATAAATTTCATGAATAATGCTGCCATACCATGGAACTACTTTATATAAATATATTTTCTAGAAGCCACCTGTGGTAACAAATGAAGTGAGTTTAAGATTTTAGGTTAAGTCTCTGAAATGTATAAAATAAAAAGAAAGGGAAAGAAAATAACTGAGAGAAGAACACAGTAAGGGTGTTAGATCACAGTCTAGCATTGCTAGTCAACTTTCTAGAATTAATGATTGGACAAAGAGTTCTAAGTCTATAAAATGTAATATTTTAAAGTATTTATTTTTATAACTTATAACTAAGTAACTTAAGTCCTAATATAATACAGCCCAATTATTTTCTAATACTAGAAAAGATCACCACATTTTTGGAAGCTTCACACAAAAAGTCACATCAAGGTGAAGCATGGCTATATTGAGACACATTCATGGTGGAATCCACATAAAGAGAACTTCTGTAAGTTGTGATTCTTCCAAGTATATAAAAGTCTTTCAAAGCTTTATGTCACAGCATATACTACTTCTTTTGTTTGAGCTAACATTTTCCAACCTCTATCACTATATCTGTTCCTCCATCTATTCTATTCCTATTCAAGGCTAAACTCAGAATGATTCTGTAAAAACAGAACACTTCCCCCCCAAAAAACAGAAAAAAAAAACAAAACAAAAACGATTCAGTGGATTCAGTAGAGCTGGTGGAAGAATGATTTGTTTACCTATTCTGAGCTCCTATCATATTCTTTCAGTGCCACATTGACAGATACATGAATTTTCTTTCCTGTGTCACTCACCATGCTATAAAATCTTTAAGAGATGCATTAGTTTCTATTACTGTTGTAACAATTACCACAGACTACACGGCTTAAAATAACATAAATTTATTATCTTACAGTTTGATAAGATAAAAAGTCTCATTGGCCTAAAATCAAGATGTGGTCAGGGCTGTATTCCTTTCCCTAGTTCTATAGGAAAATTCATTTCCTTGTCTCTAGCTTTTAGAGACAGCCCACTTTCACTGGCTCTTTGTCCTCCCTCTATTTTTGAATATAGTAACAACCAGTTGAGTCCTACTCACATCACATCAGTCTCACTTCTTCTATAGTCACATTTTCCTTTGACTCTGAACTTATCTGTTGTACTCCTTCATTTTTAAGGACACTAGTGATTACCCTGGGCTTTCCTGTATATTCCAGAATAATCTTTTAAGGTCAGTTGATTAACAATCTTATCTTCAATCTTAGTTCTCTTTTGGCATGTAATGTGACATATTCATAAGTGCCAGGAATTAGGACATAGTCATCTCTTGGGACCTATCCTTCTGTCTATGTCAAGGGGCATAACACATTACCTGGAGTGTGTAATGAGCTCATTAAATATGATATTGAAAGAATAAAGATTCAGGACCTATTTATCCGGTTCTATTCAGAACCATGGACAGCACAGGGGATACTAAGTTTTTGAATACTTGAAATAGATGAAGACAGTTTATGTGGGCAATCCCGGTCAGTCTACTTGACTAAATAACATAGTCTCTTAATAAAGGATTTTTAAATATTAATTCCTTCTGAAATGGATGAAGAAACTGTATTCCAGATAGGGGCAGTGATTTTCTCTATTCCTTCACTGAACTACGGAGACTTCATTTCTCCACTCTGTGTCACATTTTGCAATTTGAATAACACAGAAGAGATGCTTGAACTTTGATGACTCAGGATCTCATGAAAAAATGATTTATTTTTCCAGCTTCTTATGACCTTATGTTTTAGACCTTTAGAGACTAGATCAGGGTACCAATTTCAGAGAGAAACTCTAGGCATTCTCTTACATTTTGATTTGATTACAATCTAGTGAATGGGTTAAGAAAAGTAAGATATGACCTATCAAATTATTGACAGATTTATAGCTAGCATTATTCCTTCAAAATTGAAATTTGGAGTTTGAGGTGGAAAATATCCCCTTTAGGGGGTATTAGTGCCACATTGTTGCCATATATAGAGTATATATTGTTACACTCAGTTAAGGCATTCAATACTAATTAAAAATCCCAAAATTCTTTGGCAAAAATTTAACAGAGAAAACAATGAAGGCAAGGAAAAAATTTCAGTAGCCCATGGGATGAGGACAGCACCTGACTTCCATTCTTCACACTTGTATCTTAGCCTATTGTAAAAAAGTTTATTGCCATTTTAATTTTATCTCCTGTATCTCTTGAGCAGAACCAAAATTCTCAGGTGACCATTAATCTCAGATTTCAAAAATTAATAACTGTGCTTGATGTTTTCATATAGAAATATTAATACAAGCTTCCAAAAATACATGTTTTGAATAAACGATAAATTCAAATTTGTAATATTGTGTATATGCAGATACTACAAATACAATATTATTTTTAACATCCATAGTTTGTAATATGATTTATAGAGATTCAGAAAAATATGACCTCAGAAGAATCTATGAGGAGGAATATATATTCATTGTACTAGATTCTTAAAGTCTTGTTTGGTCAGAGGATTAAGAGTTAAGAGGTATTTCTTGAAGCAAAATCTAAATTTCTTCATTTTGTAATACTGAAAGGCAAAAACAAGAGGTCTGAAAATTCTAAATTTTTCAGAGAAAAATTCTGCATTCTAGAATTCTAGTTTCAGGATTATTTATTTATCTATAATCTGACTTAAAATAGTTATTTTTAACAAATTAACTAAATATGAGATGCCAATGTCAAATTATAAGGCAATAGAGCATAGACCATACAATATAATTACATATAGTATATTCCTACAAATAAATTTAATTCACTGATTTGTATACAAAGATGAGTAAAGAAGCCAGAGACTAACTTCCAGGAATATTCATGTGAGAGTCTAATATCACATACTGTAAAATCTGCACAATTTATAGGTGAACATGCCCCAAAGAATACATAATTAATGTTGGTATGGTTTGGAGTTTTTCAGATAGATTAATATGTATTTGCATCCACCCAACTACACACTCCCCCTGTGACTTGAAACTATCAATATTTAACAAAGGATACTTATGAGTTTCTAGGATTGATAACAATAAAATTTTTTCCTGGCTAATTAATTATGAAAAAAAATGCTAGGTATGGGGGCACATGCCTATAGTCCCAACTACTTGGGAGGCTCAGGAAGGAGGATCATTTTATCCCAGGTGTTCAAGACTATAGTGTGCTATGATCACACCTGTAAATAGTCACTGCATTCGAGGCTGAGCAACAGGGCAAGACCCAACTCTTTAAAAAAATAGAAAGCACCTTCTCAAAATGACAAAACAATATATAGTTAATGCTGCTGCTTTCATCTGAATGTCTAATTCAACAAAAAAGTAATTCTGTCTTAATTAAACATAATTTCTTTCTCAAGAAAAAAACAAAGTCAGAATAAATGTAAAAGTTGGAAATATTCTGCCTTCTTGTTTTTTCTTGTATTTAGAAAATCAGGAGCAAAACACTGAATTACTTACTATTATTGTTACAAAAATTCAACATCTCTGGAATCAGTACATATATGAGCTCAAAAACACTTGAGATAAACAAGTGTGTTACTTTAATATTTTCCATTTTCTTTAAATATAGCCTAGAAAAAAAAAATTAAATGAACTGATAAAATTAAGAATTTTTTTAAAGTTGATTTTTCTTCCTATATAGCATTAAATATGTCTAATAAAGAGATATAAAGTAGTATCAAATTCTATAGCATCAATGACAATTACTGAAATGTTTTCTATGAAATACAATTATATTTGAAAAAATAATTAATATACCTTTCTCCCTTTCCCTTCTTCACAGTTATTCCTTTTTTCCTTCTTTATTCTTGAAATTATTTATAAATGACATGAATCTTTTATGAGTTCTAGAATCAAAATTAGAGGAAGAAGGGAAAACATGGAAAAAGAAGGAAAAATATCAGTTGTGCTCTTCTTCACAATGCCTTTAGAAAGAAAAGTCTTAGTGACATATTAAAAAGTGCAAAGCAAATTAGAAGTGAAGTGTTGTGTGTTGTAGGGGATGAGTATAAATTAAAGTTCTCTAAGAACTCCATCAGAAAACAATTGTCTTTTTTTCCATTAAGAATCCAAGAAATGTAAGAGATAATCACTTCTATAAATGGTTGGATTAAAGATAGAGTTATTTTGATCAAAATCACCTCTCATTCATTAGTCCGTCTTCTTTTGAAAAGTTTCTGATCATGTCCTTTGCCCACTTTTTAATGGGGTCGTTTGATTTTTTTTCTTGCTGATTTTCCTGAGTTCTATATCGATTGTAGTTACCAGCCCTTTATTGGATGTGTAGCATGCAAATATTTTCTCCCATTCTGTAGGTTGTCTGTTTGCTCTCATGATAGTTTCCTTGGTTGTGCAGAAGCTTTTTAATTTGATCAGGTTCTATTTATTTATTTTTGTTGTTGCTGTGATTGCCTTTGGGCCTTGTTCATAAATTCTTTCCCTAAAAAGGCTCAACATCTCTAATCATCAGGGAAATGTAAATCAAAACCACAATGAGATATCACCTAACTCCAGTGAGAATGCCTTTAATCAAAAAGTCCTGTACCAATACAATAAATGTTGGTGTGGATGTAGAGAGATAGGAACACTCATACACCGCTGGTGGGACTGCAAACTAGTACAGTAACCTCTGTGGAAAGTGATATAGAGATACCTCAAAGAGCTACAAGTAGAACTACCATTTGATCCAGCAATCCCTTTACTGGGCATCTACCCAAAAGAACAAAAGACATTCTATAAAAAAGACATCTGCACTAGAATGTTTACAGCAGTACAATTCACAATTGCAAAGATGTGGAAACTGCTCAAGTGCCCATGAATACATGAGTGGATTAATAAACTGTGGTATATGTTTACCATGGAGTACTATTCAGCCACGAAAAACAATGGTGATCTAGCACCTCTTGCATTATCCTGGATAGAGTTGGCACCCATTCTACTAAGTGAAGTATCACAAGAAGGGGAAAACAAACACCACATGTATTCACCATCAAATTGGTACTAGCTGATCAACACTCATATGCACCTATAGGAATAACATTCATCAGGTGTAGAGGAGGTGGAATGGGGGAGGCGGGGATGGGTATATTCACATGTAATAGAATGTGCACAGTGCGCACAATCAAGGGGATGGACACTCTTGAAGCTCTAACTCCAGCGGATCAAAGGCAATATATGTAACCTGAACATTTGTACTCCGATAATATGCTGAAAAAAAAATGCAACCAGACCTGGCCCAAATCCTTTAAATATAATACCTGTCTCTCGGGTTAATTTAATTTATAATAAATCACACATAGATATACACACACATATACGCACATGGTTGTGTGTGTGCATGCACAATTTCTTTCCTTTTTTTTTCATGTTGTTTCAATTTCTTCATTTGCCTCTTTTTCCATTTTCATCCCCTTAGTTTAAACTAGTTGGATTATGCCATAGCTGTTATTTTTCTTCATCAGTCCTCACACAAGCCCATTCTCTTCACTATAGTGAGTGATATGTTTTAGAATACATTGGATCATGTTGTTACTCCTTTTTCCCTACTTACCCTCCTGCTTTAAAAACTTCAATGGCTTCACTTAGAATTAAGGGTACAATTACTATCATTGGCCAATTAACATTGGTCCCTACATACCTCCTCAGCTTTATTAGCCTTTGATTTGCAGCAGTCTTCTCCCAAGGTAATGGGTATTAGGAGGTGGGGTCTTTGAGAGATAATTAGGTCATGATAGCATGGCTCTCATGAAAAGAGTCCCCAGAGAGATGGCTTGCTCCCTCTGCCATACACGTTCACAGAGAAAAGGTAGCTATCAAAGAACCAGGAGGTGGGCCTTCACAAGACACCAAATTTGTTAGCACCTTGATCTTGCACTTCCTAGCCTTCAGAATATAAGAAATAAATTTCTTTTGCTGATAATCCAGCCAGTTTTTGGTATTTTATTATATTAGCCTGAATGGACTAAGACAAGACTCTTGATCACACCATGCTTATTTTTGATCATGGAGTCTTACACATCATCCCCTCAATATGTAATAAACTTCTTGCCCCAACATCTTTCATAGTACTGGGCATATAGTGGGGGACCCTATAAAATGTGTTAAAAGAATAAATATTAACATAAATGATTATCAAGAAAAATTAATATTAATATATCAGCACAAAATATGTACATTATCAGAAATACAATTATTTATAGAAAAATCAATTTATTTTACTGAAGCAATCATGATTATATCATAAACCAGAATAATCGTAATAGGTTAGTTTAGAGGTGACAATTTATTTTACATTGTTCTTATTCCTTTACATATTTAAGCAAAATCTGTTGAAAATAAATAAAAAGCCAAAAGTTTTTATTTGGTAAAAAATACTCCAAATACATTTTGTGCAAAAAGTGGCAGTCTTTACTAAAGTGAGTTTGACCCAAGTTTATTCTTTGTAAACATCCGTTGTAACCTTCCAATGTAAAGGAGGAGAATTGGTGATAAAGTTTCATGCACCTATTCTGACATATTTTTTTAATTTACTTTAGAAGAATCTCCTCAAATAACTTTTTATATAACACCTGTTCAAAAGGATTTCCATACCTCAAATCTTAAAGAATGGTCACCAAATACTTAAATCTACTTTAGAAGTGAAAGCAAGGAATGGGAGAAAATATTTGCGAATTATCCACCTGACAAGGGATTAATAACCAGAATGTATACCGAACTCAAACAATTCAATAGGAAAAAAAATAAGCCAATTAAAAATGAGCAAAAGATTAGATATTTCTCAAAAGAAGACATTCAAATGACCAACAGGTATATGAAAAAAATGCTCAACATCACTAATCATCTGAGAAATGCAAATCAAAACTACAATGAGATATCATCTCAACCTAGTTAAAATGGCTTTAATAAAGAAGATAGCCAATAATATTAGTAGGTGCTGGTGAGCATTTGGAGAAAGGGAAACCAAACCCTCAGACACTCTTGGTGGGAATGTAAATTAATACAACCACTATGGAGAACAATATGGAAGTTCCTCAATAAACTAAAAATAGAACTACCATATGATCCAGCCATCCTACTGCTGGAGTATATATCTAAAAGAAAGGAAATCTGTTGTTGAAAGAGATGTTTGCACTCCCATGTTTATTGCAGCACTAGTCACAATAGTTAAGATACATAATCAAACTAAATATCTATCAACAAATGAATGGATTAAATAAATGTGGCACGTAAAATCTTGTCATTTCTAATGCCATCAATGGAACTAGAGGACATTTTGTTAAGTGAAATAAGCCAGGCACAGAAACACAAATATCACATGTTCTCATTCGTATGTGGGAGCTAAAAAAAATGAACTCATGGAGATAGAGAGTAGAATGGTGGTTAATGGAGGCTGGGAAGGGTAATGAGGAGGAGGAGTTCCTCATGAGGAGATGATTAATGGGTACAAAAATACAGTTAGATAAGAGGAATTATATCTAGTGTTTGATAGCGTAATAGGGAAAATATAGTTAATAATAATTTATTGTTTATTTCAAAATAATTAAAAGAATGAAATTGTAATGTTCCTAACACAAAGAATTGATAAAGGATACAATGTAATCATTATACATTGTACTCTTGCTTTAAAATGTCACATATATCCCATAGATATGTACAAGTATTAGGTAAACATGATAAGTGAAGATGAAACATTTTTAAAAGATAAAAAAGTGAAAACAAGGATTTTCTCTAATTGTATATAATTAAATTCAATAATAGAACCCAAATGATAAGTATTATTTGCTAATATATTTAAATACATGTGTTGATAAGCTTGTTATACATATAGCATTGTGAGAAGAATGTCTATTTTGAGATTCTCTAAGGTTAGAATGTCATTTTGCCTTTTGTATAATACATACTTTTGAAAATCATTTGTTCTTACATAACTTTAATTTGAAAAATTGTGTCACACATTTTTTTTTTAAATACACACTTTTTTCTCTGTTAGACAAATATATCTTGTAATCTGGTACTGATTCAAAAAAAATTCCATTTGGATTCTGGGTTTGTGAATCACATAAGCATATAATCCTAGATGAGATTCAGTTATTTTTGAAGCTTATTGAATATGTTTTTCATACTCTAAGTCATTGATTTTTAAAAATCTATGTTTTTTACTCTAGCAAAATGTATCAGCAATCTCCAAATTGCAACATTTCATATTATAATCATTTATTCAAGGTCATCAAGTAGTATCACTAGTTGACTTCTCCCTGTCTTAAGGGACATGGCTAAACATCTGTTTTCAAAGTACTTTCTCTTAAGCTTCCAGTTATTCTTTTTTAACATTTTTTTCCTTTTAAATTTTATTTTATTTTTTTCATTGACAAATAATAATTATGCATATTCATGTAGCACATGTGATGTTTTGATAAACATAATACATAGTGATCAGATCAGCATAATTAGTACATTCATCATCTCAAACATTTATCATTTCTTTGGGTTGGGGATATTCAATATCCTCCTTCTAGCTATTTGAAACTATATAATATTAGCAATTCCATCATTGACAAGTTGCTAATTCCATTAATCTTCTCTAGTGATGAGATAGGGCTGCTAAGAAGACCCATAACTACCGTTTCTTTGCAAAGATTTTTCATAATGTATCTTTTAACATTATGCTAAGATTTAAATATTTGTGTCCCTTCCAAAATTCATGATGAAAACTTTAACCCCAATGGAAGAATATTAAGAGGTGAGGCTTTTAGGAGATGATTAGGTCAGGAGGGCAGAGCATTCATGGATGGGATTAGTACTTCACAAAATGGCTGGAGGGAACTAGATTGGCCCTTTGCCCATCTGCTTTGTGAGGATACAGTGTTCCTCATCTCCTACAGAAGACACAGCAACCAGGCACTGTCTTGATAGCAGAGACCAGGCCCTCACCAGACATTAAACCTGCTGGTACCTAGGTCTTGGACTTCTAGCCTCCAGAAGCATGATAAATAAATTTCTGTTCTTTATAAATTTATCAGTCTCAGTATTTTGTTATAGCAGCATGAATGATTAAGATACATTGGCATGGATATTACACTCATAAAATTCTTAGATAAAGAATTTTTAGTAAATGAAAGATGCTATTCTTACTGTTTTTTTATATGTAAGTTAGAATGTCTGTTTTTTTTTGTTTAAGCTAAGGAATGAAACAGTTAATATTATGCAAAAATCCATATTATGATATTCATGAGATCAAGAAATATGTTAATATCTTATTTATATAGTTGAGCCTTGAGCAACAGGGGTTTGAACTGCATTGGCCCACATGTACTATATTTATTGAAGATTTATTTCAATAAATACAGATGAATCTCCATATCAGTATGTTCAGCATCTGAAACTAAACCTGGTTCAAAAATACAGCATTCCCAGGATATGAATCCTGAGTATATAAAAGGCTGATTTGCACAGGATCAACTGTGCGACTTGAATATGTGTGAATTTTGGTGGTCCGGGAACCAGCCCAGTGTATACCATGGGATGACTGTATATGCATCCCCAGAAATTAGTACAAAACTGACATATGGCAAATATCAATCAATATATTTTGAAGAAAGAGACAAATAATAAGAATTAATCGCAGCTTGTATCATTTTTCTAAGGTTCCATAGAAAAGGCCCCATATTATTGTACTTTTCTGAGCCTTTTAGCACTTTGTATTAAAGCTGTAAAATATAATGATTACGAGAGTGGCAACATGATAGAGATTGCATTGGATCTGTAGCTTACTTTGCGTAGTATGGAACAATATTGTGTCTTCTAATCTATGAACATAGGATGTCTTTCCATTTGTATTTTCTTTAATCTCTTTCAGAAATTATTTGTAGTTTTCATTGTACTAATTATAAGAAAAGTGCCAATGTAAATGCAAACCACAATGACAGGTTATGTGACACTTATTATGAAGGTCATTATCAGAAAAAAGACAAGTGAGTTATTATTAAAAAAAATAAAAGACAAGTTCTGGTGAGTACGTGAAGAAATTGGAACTCCTGTACACTGCTGGAGGGAATACAAAATAGAAGAACTCAAATAAATCAGCAAGAAAAAAACAAACTACCCATTAAAAAGTGGGCAAAAAACATGAACAAAGTTTTTTTAAAAAAACATAGACAAATGGCCAAGAAACATGAAAAATGCTCAACATCACTAATCACCAGGAAAAAGCAAATCAATACCACAATGAGATACCACTTTACCTCTGTCACAATGGCCATCGTTAAAAAGTCAAAACATAAATAAATAAAGTAGATGCTGGCACCAATACAATGAAAATGGAACACTTATACACTCTTTGTGGGACTGCAAACTAGTACAACCTCTATGGAAAACATAATGGAGATTTCGCACAGAACTAAAAGTAGACCTACCATTAGATCCAGCAATCCTACTACTGGGTATCTACCCAAAGGAAAACAAGTCATTATATCAAAAAGACACCTGTACCAAAATATTTATCACAGCACAATTCACAAGTGCAAAGATATGAAATCAACCCAAGTGCCAATCAACTGATGAGTGGCTAAAGAACATGTGGTATGTATATACCATGGAGTACTACTCAGCCATAGAAAGGAATGAAATGTCTTTTGTAGCAAGTTTGATGGAACTGGAGACCATTATCCTAAGTGAAGTATCTCTGGAATGGGAAAAGAAACACCACATATACTCAGTAATAAACGGGAGCTAAACAATGGGTATGATCGGTACACATGGGCACAAAGAAGTGTAACGGACACTGGAAATCAAGAAGAGTGGAGACTTAGAGGAGTATGAGGGATAAAAACTTACCTATAAGGTATAATGAACACTATTCTGGTGATGGCTACACTAAAATCTCTGACTTTAGCATTATAAAATTCATCCATGTAACAAACACATTTTTTACTCCTTTAATATTTTGAAATAAAAAAGACAGAAAATTGAAATAGAACTACCATATGATTCAGAAATCCTACTTCTGGGTACTTATAGAAAATAATTGAAATCAAGATTTAAAGAAATATTAGCATTGCCATGTTCACCACGAGCACTATTCACAATAGCCAAGATGTAGAAACAACCTAAATGTTCATTGCCAGATGAATGGATTAAAAAAAAAATGTAGTATACATGTCCAGTGGAATAATACTCAGCCTCAAAAAACGAAGGAAATCCTGCAATATTTGACAACATAGATGAACTCTGAAGACATTATAGTAAGTGAAAATAAGTCAGTCACAGAAAGATAAATACTGCATGAGTCCAGTTACATGAAGTATCTAAAATAGTGGAACTTGCAGAAACCAAGAATAGAATGGTGGTTGTAGGGGGTTGGAAGCAATAAGAAATGGGGTTATGCTAATCAACATGAATAAACTTTCAGTTATGCAAAATGAATAAGTTCTAGAAATCTGATGTATAACATTATGCCTATAGATAACAATGTAGTATTGTTAAAAACTTAAAAATATCTTAAGAAGGTAGATCTCAAGGGTTCCTACAAAAATAAAAAATATAGAAGGGTTTGGCAGCATGGCCCAGGCTTCCTGAGCTTGCATCATGGCTGCCAGATGTAGAAGCTATGTGAACTTAAGCAAGATTGCTTGATATCTTTAAACCTTCTGTTCCCACATCTGGAAAACAGAATTTCTCTTATGAGATTTTAGTGAAGATTAAATAGATTAAATAATATAATATATACTTCATTGAATATTCCTTTCTTCTTGCTCTACCAGAAACCTTATTCTTCCCAAAAGAGATGCTCCTTTTCTGTCACTCTCTCACTGGTGGTGACTGTTTTATCATACTCTTACATCACCAGGACCTGAGATGGGGTAGATATCCTTGCTCCTTACTCTTGCTTCCCTATTACCACTGCAATCCTGCTTGAAAACAAACAAAAAAACAGAAACCGAAAAAATAAAAATAAAAAAACCACATTGTATCTTACAGCTTCAAACTGCTTGCATTTTGTCTTTCTCCATTCTCTCTTGAACCCATCTCAACTTGCATCCTCAACATTCCATCACAACTGTTCCTGCCAAAGTCACAAATGAGTGACAGATCACTATTTCAATATTCAGTTTTCACAAGTCACCTTGCTTGATCAGATTAAACTCAGCTGTTCACTTTCTTCTTGAGATGCCTTCTTCATTTGGCTTCTAGTAAACCACTCTACTTGTTTCCCTCTCATTAACTGTCTCTCTCTTAGTATCTTTGCTGATTCTTCCTCATCTTCCTGGACTCTTAAGATCAGTGTTTTTATGGCTCAGTTGTACCTACCACTTAAAAATATTTGTAAAAAATTATGTAAGCTTATGTAACTGAAATGTAATAGTACATATGTTATGTGTAGTTATATATAAATATACAATGTGAGAAGAGTATGTAGCATCTATGTAGAGTATTTATAAGGTGTTTGGCATTTAGAAATCATTTGATAAATGCTAGCTGTTATTATCAGAAACCTGATGTGAGCATAATAGATGTTACATATGTGCTTGCTATACATGAATAAATTAATAAATTAATTAAAATACTGAGCATAATGCATTGGTAATATTCATTTAATATGCTGTACTTTTTTTCCCTATGGAAAATTGCATTTCACATATCCAGCAGACCATGTGTGGACAAATCCTGGATATAACCATATAAAATATTGATGACTGTGTGAATACTGTTCTTCTTGCACATTATCTAAGTGTAAGCCTGAACAACTCTCATCAGTATGCCAATTGTTCAATAAAGATACTTAAACTCAGACTAGCTGAATAACCTTCACTGAGCAGTGTAATTGGGCAGCCCTGAGGGGCAGGATAGAATTCTAAAAGAGTAGGAAAGATTAATAGCATGAACTGGGCCACCTGATATCAGAAACAGGCACTAAAGTATGATCCACCAACATTATGAACAAATACCCACAAAGGTAGCTAAAAGTAAGACTTGAGCAAGGAAGACAGGAAACACACTTGAAAAAAATATGAATTCAGAGTTTGAGTTTTCTGCAAAGAGTTTTCTAAATGCTCTGGGTAATATCTCCTTACCATACATATTTATTGATTGCTTTGTCTCAATGGCATTGAGCAGTGTCATATAAATAACACCTGCATTAGATATATTTTTGAATTGTTGTTTGAATTCTAGCCACTATCCTCAAATATCACCACCTTGTCCCTATGTATTAAAAGAGGTATTTTGTCTCTCAGTCTATTTTCTATTCAAATTCAATGTTTATATATTTCAATAATCACTAATTGGGTCATTCTGCCAGGTGCTGAGAGAACAAAAGTAAATAAGACAGTCTCTGTCTTCAGGATTTTATAACTTGAACATAAAAACAAAATGAAAAAAAATTTTATAATATAAAGGGGAAAATGAACACTAATTTTGATTGAGTGTCAGTAGTAACACTGAAGAATAATGAAAAACGTAGTATTAAGGAATAAATAGAATGTAAGTAAAATTTGGAAGGATAAGACTTTGTTCAGTTTTTGACATAATATAATAAATATAATAGCACAGCATGTATTTACAGCATGTCGAGCTGAGATAACAAGTTTGGTCTCAGTTTGCCATATATTAATAATTGTACCACAGTGGGAAAGCAACTTAACTTCTCTGCATTTCTGTAGTTCCCTAATCTCTAAACTAAGCATAATAATAGTGCAATAGCATGTGATAATTATTATTATAATCACAAAGACCTCATGGAGTACTTGTGAAGATTAAATAAAATAATCTATATAGAGGGCTTAGTTAATTAATGCTAAATAAATGCTGGTGGCTATTAATGACTGCTGTTTACACATAAAATAAATATTGACATGATTCATGATTTCAAGAAACGTGTTGAACAGGTAGGAATGGCATGTATGAAATATGTAGGAACATTGCTTAATAATGTATCAGAAGGTACTAAATACAATCAGTGGCAAAAACTGAGCACTACAAGCAATCAATCAAGCAACAACTAGGGAGGAAAGAGAGAGAAAGCTGGGTTCCACAAAGAAGATAAGATTATAAATAAGCCTTGGATACATGGTGAGTGGAAAATGAGGAGAAAGAAGAGGTAAATGGGGTATGAGAGAGGAGGAAAGAGCAAAGAGGGTAGGCACAGTAAGAAAAACAAAAAAGACTGTTTAAAATGACATAGAGAGAAGGAAATAAAAATTAACATCCCAGTCATGAAAAAAATACAATATGAGTAAATATTTAATGTATGTGTTGAGAAATCTCGGGAAATAATATGACTAGGCAAAGTGAGAACATATCACAATGAGCCAAGAAAGCTTAGATGTAGATATAAATCAGTTGTCAGTGGAAGAACTGCTGGAAGAGAATTGAAAAAAGTGTTGTCTTAGGAAATCATAGAGATTAGTGGTTGACTATTTTAAGAATAGCTGAAAGAGGGAAGTTAATCATTTAGGGTAGCTGTATTGCAGTAACAATATAGCCCTTAAATCCAAGTGGGGAATCCATTTATCTCTCTTTCTCTCCCTCCCTCCCCCAACACACACTCTCACTCTCTCTCTCTCTCTCTCACATCTCTCTCTCTCTCTGGGTGATCCATCACAGGTTGGGAGTAGGAAAGGGGAGATCCACTCCGCCTACTCACTCAGGAATCAGGACTAACTTAGGCACCACCTTAATTATAGCTTAATTATCTATAATGCGTGGCTTCATTAGTTGTTTTGGCAGAAGAGAGAAGAAACTGAAGAATTGCACATGGTCTTTCTGTTGCATCAGCCCAACAACAAGACATCATTCTTGCTCATATTTTACAGCCCAGAGATAGTTACATAGTCCTGACTAATAGCTAAATGTTCAAACAATCCAACAGAACAAATTAAAATGTTTACCAAATTTTACTGTTTTCTACTAATGTAATGTAAAAAAAAAAAAAAGGTCTGGGATATCTATTTATTCATTCTACAAATGCAGATTGAGAAAAATTATGAATTGAGATACAAAATTTCAATAACAGATAAGATAAATACAGCTCCTGATTTCACAATTCTTGAACTCAGTAAGTTTATTGTCTAATTACAATTTTCACTGAAGTTCTATGACCAAGCTGCCCTATGATCCCAGGAAAGGGGAGTGAATGTTGGCAAAAATACCAAGAGAAGGTGAAGAGCATTTTATGACAGATCCCCTCGCACTGCCCCATATCTCATCAGTCACTGTGCTTTGTAGTGCTTTTCTGGTCACCTTTTACCTTCTACTCACACCTGCTGCTCTCAGGACCTTTCCTTCCCTCCTCTCCTTTGGGGTTTTCAGCTCCTCTGCCTTCTGTCTCTGGCTTCCATGTTCATGTGACTCAGTTGGAGTCACAGAAGCTTTGCACCTGAATGCTAGGCATTTCTGGGTGCCTGAGGCAACTGAATTAGGGCAAGGACACATGGAATAGCTTTGTCCTCGAAGGCAGACGGGGTCTGATAAAAGCCATATGCCTACAACCCTGCAGTATCAGAGCGGGAGAACTAAGACCTGAGAACTAAGATTGGCAGGCATGCCTAACTGTAATCCATCTCTACCCCATTGTTATTGGTGGATTGGTGTTATTGGTCCCCTAAAAAATTTATATATTGAACCTATAGCCCCCAGTAACTAAGAATGTGACTGTATTTGGCGATAAGGCCTTGGAAGCGATAGTTATTTTAAAATGAGGCCCTTAGAGTGGACCCTTCTCCAATATGACTGGTGTTCATTTAAGGAGATTAGGACACAAGGAGAGGTGTGCCTGTACAGAGGGACAACCATGTGAATAGGCAGCAAGAGGGTGGACATCTTCAAGCCAAGCAGAGAGGCCTCAGAGGAAACTAACACTGCTAGCACCTTGATCTTGGATAATTCCAGTCTACAGAACTGTGAGAAAATATGTTTCTGTTGTTTAAGCCACTTATTCTGTGGTATTTGGTTATGACATCCATGACAAATAGGTTTTGTCTCTATTTCTGATTAACATTTCACCCTCATGATAGGATAATGACAATCCCCCATGATAGGACAATGACAATCTGCCTAGTCTTTGCCACCTCTGTCAAGAATCTTGTTTTATTAAAACTACAAAAAAAACCTGTTTCATATGTTTTTTTCTTATTACAATTTTATTAATGTTATCTCTACTCTTCTTAGTACCAATACCACACACATATGCACGCACACAAGCACAAACACAGATGTCATTATATATATATATATATATATATATATATATATATATATATAATATATAACATGTTTTCACTTTCTGATGTACCAGGAAATGACATACATGCACATATACTTTGCCTTATTTGAACTCACAATAAGCTTATGAGATAGGTGTATCATTTTCCTCATTGTATAGATGAGGAAAGATGGCTAAGTAACTTGACCTTGATCACATTATATTAAGTAGAAGAGCTCCTACCTCCAACACTAAGTTACCTTAGATGACAATGAAGAAAGCAGCTGACAGAGTACTAAATGTGATCATTATTTATGTAAGCCCCTTATATTAAATAATTTAATACTCATAATATTTCTTACCCGTGTTACATATGAGGAAATTTAAGGAAAAACAGATTTAGTGATTCACCATAGCATATAGCTATACAGATTTAGAACCAGGATTCAGATCTAGGCAATCTGGCTCCCAAGTGTCTACTTTCAACCACTACAATGCATTTCTTCTCAAAGGTTGGAGTGGATACATAACAATGTGGTAAAGGCTGCTGATGGCAGTTATAAAACTTATGTAATGGCTTCTGTTACTGTATGTTTTAGAAAACTAGATGGCAATCACAACCATGCTGTACATGCCATTTTGTTACCTTTGGGTAACTTAATATCTAGCCATAACTGATTCAGATCATAAAACAGCATGTATGATTGTCAGTGCTGCACAGGGATAGCTGCATACATCTTACAAACACCAACTCAATATTTTTAACAGTTTTTCTAAACGCTTCTCAAGTTCCTTAACTTGAACACTCAAAATTCTTCATGCAAACATTTTCTATCTCCTCCCCAAATTCTTTTGTAATTTAATTATTTAATGACTTTAAAATAATTTTAATTAAAAATAATAATTGAATATATTATATATTTATAGATTACAATGTGATGTTTTCATATATGTTTAAATTGTGGAATAATTAAATCATGCTAATTAACAAATTTGTCACTTCATAAATTTTTTTTGATGTTAAAATCATTTAAAATCTAATCTTTTAGGAATTTTGAAATACACAGTGCATTAATATTTATTAATACCACCATTCTGTGCAATAGATCACTAACATTTCTTCTTCTGATCTAACTAAAATTTTGTACCTTTTGGTCAGTATCTCCCCTTTCCCTACTCACCCCCCTCCTTCAGCCTCTGGTAACCACCGTCTACTTGCAGTAGATATCCAGTTAGAGGAAGGGCAGTTAGAGGGAGGAGAAAATGACAAAGGAGAGGACCTTGTTTAATTGTCAGAAAATACTCAAATTTGTTTATTATCGAATATGGCCCTTTATGGAAAAATAAACAAGACTGTGATAATTTTGAAATTTCAGAAAAATAAAAAGTAGAATATTCACCAGAAGATGGAGTAGAAGTCAGATATGCAGACAATCAGAAAGGGTCAGTACAAAGAACTCCTGAGAGAAAGTAAGTTGCAGGACAGTGAGGTCAATAATGCTGTTTGCTGAAATGTTAGAAAATGATAGGATTTTTCTAAGGAAATAGTCACTGAAGGCCGTAGAGAGGGCAGTTTCAGTAGAGCTGTGAGGAAAATGAAATTGCAGAGCTTAGGCAATTGAAGTAGTGGGAGCAGGTATAGTGATCTGACAGGAAAAGATCCAACTAAGAAAATTCACTCTATTATGAATTGTATAAGTCACTGATGACTCAGAGCCAAGTAAGATTATAATTACATTTTGGCTGAATCTAAATTTTTATTAAGAACATTTAAAATGAGTTTTGGTTTTTAATGCAATCAGAATATAAGCATTTTATTTTTTAATGGTTCCATATTTTTCAGGTTGTTAGAATCACAAAGAGATGTATCCACCTTACCAGTTATTATTAATTTTATATGCATTGCTTGGACACTAAATAAGACCTTTTACTTCTTTTCTCTTTTTCAACAGTATAAATGAGAGTATCTGAAGTATTAATACCTGGCCATTCTAAGTTACCCCTTAACACTCCTTAGCCACACAATCAAAGGAAATAACCTCTTTGTGTGTGTGTGTGTGTGTGTTAGCTGAAGGAGCATCTTCTAAGTACAATGAATTGGTCTTCTATTTATCAGAACTCTATTTTTTTTTCTGTCTCTTCAGATCTCTTTTCTTCCAGGATATACACATAGGCTTTAAGAGATCCTATGACTCAAATAGACAAAAGCTATTGAAGCAATCCCCCCAGGCACAAGGTCAAAACTTAGAGAAGTTAAAGAGTTTATATTTCTGAACCTCATTACTAGAAAACTGTTGCTGAAGCAAGAAAAGACAAATACTTTGAAACTTTAAAACTAAATATGTTTTGGAGGTGCCAGGATCCACAAGATTACTCACCCTCAGAAAAGAGGAGACAAAGACATGCAAGTGTGGTTACAACCTATTAATAAAAAAGGATACAGCCAAGCTTTCATCTGGAGATGAAATGGTGATTGTTTATGGAGTCAGCATTGAAAGTAACAATTTTCTTTCTTGGTATCCCATTCTAAACAACACATATGGTAATGTAATCTAGACAATGTGTATATATCTAACAGCTTATAAAGTTGCCAAAAAAAGACAAACTTTCAGGATTTTAGATCAGTATATAGGGAAAACAATGAAGTTACTCTTAAAACTTTAACCTCTCAGAATAAAAATCCATGTTTTATGATAGAAGAAATGAAAGGGAAAGACAAGAAAATGCATCTAAACTATATCAAGATTTAAAAACAAATTTGCATAACACTATGTGCTATACCTGGTTTTATTTTTCTCTAAAATGTGTATTAGTTATGAATTATATATGTATAATTATATATGTAAATATAATAATATATGCATGTATATATGTATATACTTGCTCTATTTTTATTAATGCTACCTTAGTAAATCGTATTTAAATAAATGATTAAGAATTTTCAGGGACAATCAAGTTCATTGAAAATCACCTATGATCTGCAGTAATCAGCTTATTAATAATTTTATAACTGAAAGAGAGCCAAAAGAAACTATTGTAATATGTTCAGAGAAAGATAACAGGAGGAAGATACTCTACATTGATCTTAAAAATAGGGAAGTCAAAGAATAAGGGCTTTGAAAAATAACTGCCGCACAATCCAGAGTGAGTGTCCGACAAATTAGAGTACTGCATTCCATGTGCTACAGGTATTTCTATAAAAGTGCCCTATATGATGGTCTATGATAGCTTGGACAAAATGAACCAACAGATCATTTCACTTTTCTTGCAGAGCTATTATGTTCATTTAACCATCTCTTCTTAATTTGTTGATAGGGAGGAAACACCTTGCTCAAAAACACAAGTATTTTGGCTCATTGGGTAGTTACATTTTTCTTATAATTCTATTACCAGCATTTTGATGTGCATGCCATTTTCTATTTTTTATACAGTTTAAGAGTTTTATTTTGAAGTTTATGGAATGATTTATATACTCTTCAATTAAAGGTTCTTAACTAAAATAAAACAAATTTATTTACAGTTTTGATTCTATGCTGTAAAACATATTTTTTTCTTTTTAGTTGACACATAATAATTGTACATATTTGTTAGGTACAGAGTGATATTTCAATACATATATGTAATATATAATGATCAAATTAGGGAAATTCTGTCACATTTATCATTTGTATTAGTAATACTCAAAATCCTTTCTTCTAGCTTTTTGAACACATACAATAAATTATTGTAGTGCTATAGAACATTGAGAATTTATTCCTTTTATCTGACTTTAATTTTGTCTCCTATCCTCCCCTCGCCTCTATCCTTCCCATCCTCTAATAATCATACTTCAACTCTTTACTTCTATGAGCTCAACTTTTTTAGCTTTCACACATGTGGAGAAAATGGGGGTACTTATCATTCTTTGCCTGACTTATTTCACTTAATGTAATAGTCCTTCAGGTTCACCCATGTTGTCTTGAATGACAGGATTTCATTTTTTTATGTGTATGCAATTCTCTTCTAAGTGTAGTTATTAGAAGTTCATGGCACTCTGTTCAATCTCCTCTGAATCCACCCATAAAAATGAAGTTTCCAGGTATCTACACTTCAGCATCAGACCTTAGAACATGGTTATATTCTTTAGTGATTGGCATGTCTATCTCATCACTGATTTTCCATGGATTACTTAATGACAAGCATGAAAATTAATCGAGAAATTTTCCTCAAACTTAACTTAAGATTTTATGTGAACCAATAAACTCTCTAAGGAAATAACAGAGTTATTAATACTTTTAAGAATAAAATGTAATTTGACACAGTTAAGTCTTCAAGGTATTTGGTAAATTCAGAGAGATGTAAAAAAAGAAAATAGACATGTGTACATAAGTGTGAAGTATTTGCTTATAACTAAATATATAAACTTATAAAAATATAAATAATTATATATGATGAGAAAGAGTAAAACTAATAAAGATAAAAATTTTTAGTGATCATTGGCCATATGCCAGATGCTGTGCTGAAATATATAAAATTGAGTTTCAGAGAGTTATTATTTACTAAAAAAAAGTGAGCCTCAGGAAGTGGTGTGAATTCTCAAGGATATAAACAGGGTCCCTTCATATAGCTGTTTCCAAAGGCCACTTCCTTCCCAGGTTCCCCACACTTGATTTGAGATCAGGGCACATGTTCCATTTCAAATAAAGTTTTCAGGATCAGCAATGCATTAATAGATAAGGTCAATACCAATCCTAATATTCTTTTATGGGAAAAAAACAACAAAAGGACACACTACAAACTACAAATCTATTATGTTCTCTAATTTTCTGATAACTCTATCAGTTAGCTAAATTCTGACTCTTTAATGTAATACAGTACTATCAACCTCATTTATGTTACTAATACTTGCTTAGGTATATAGTTATCAACCAAATGAAATATCCATCATGGAATAGATCATCTACAAATTTTATTACTACAGCTAAAAATTTATCTTAGAAATTTGAATAAGCAATTTTTAAAACCTCAAAGCTTAGCCAAATTTTTCAAGTAAAAAATATTGCTATAAAATGTTAAAAATAATAATTATACAAGATATCTTTCTTAGAAATAATTACACACATTAGGATAGTCCTACAATATCCCATTTTAGAACAGAATATTTATTAAATAAACATTATCCAATTTTTTCCTTCCAACTCCCTTATGCCTAATTAAGATAACAGAAAAGCACAGGATATTGTTCTTTATTAAAAGACCAGTAGGGTACTATTCTTTAAAATAATAAAAAACACTTATACTCTTAGACTAATTGTCTTAGGATATCTTAAAACTGTTGTTCTTCATTTTTCTCTGAAGCTCCTAACTCTATGTCAACTCATTGTCCTACTCATGCTCCTAACTCATTGTCAACTGTCATAATGGGCTAACGCTTATCCATCCGGTGGATTATCTATGACAAAAGTATTATTTTTCTTTTGGTATTTTCTTGGAGGTTTCTATCATGCTTATGAATATCACCATTGCCTTTCTTCAACATAACCATGTACCTGTATGCCCAAGCATTTTGATAAAAATAATTACTTCAAATAGTCATATCACATATGCCAATTTAGTGCTACTTTGAGTTAGCGATGATTTGCATAGTCCTGATTTCATTTTTGCATAGGACGAACTCACAATTTTATATGGACTAAAAAAAAAAAAGAAACAACAACAACAACAAAAAAGAAATAGAAAAACCATTTTCAGTCACACATAACTGAACAATTGAATAAAACTAAAATCAAAGTCCCTAATTGGGGGAGCTCTGAAGGAAGTAAAGAGCTGGATGGAGACCTAAGAGAAGAGAATGCATTACTACATCTGGGAGCACATTGGAGGATACAAGTAGAGAAGGAACAGTGAAATGCATATACAGTTAGGAAATCTCTATAAAACACTATAAAGTTTTTTATAGGTTTATCTGCCATAGTTCCTATCTTCCTAAGAATTGAGTCACTTATCTTCAAGAGGAAAGACCTGAGAAGGCTTTCTAACTGTGGCTATAGGAGAGTTTTCCACAAGTGTAGTACTTTAAGGCTGAGCTCTACTGTACACAATCACTCAGAAAGTCTGAAGTTCTACTCTGCTCCAGGAAGCTGACTATGTGATGGCCAATAGTGACTTTATAATCTTATATTAGAGGCTAGGGGAGTACATTTATAAAAGACTAAGTGCTGTAGTGAACTTATGAAGGAGACCAACCTGTATCATTACAAGTTAAACCAGAAGTGATTTACTCTGCTAACCTATTAAAATACATTGCTAAAAAGTACAAGGTTTGTGAACGTGTGAGAAACGACAGTGAACAGTTTCCTGCTCTGTGTGAACATGAAATATGAATAAAAATAGAATGCCTTATAACATAAAGAAATACCAACACACTGATTTGTCATTTAGTCCTGGGGCATAATTTGAAATGCATCCCTTTAATATAAAGTCACACTCTTTTTAATTTCATTGTTTTTTTTTTCATTGAAAGTAGCAGTTATATTATTTATTTCTTGTTACATTTTTAAAAAATTTGTTTTGAGACTTGAAATTCATAATCTCCATAAATGGCAAAGAGGTGAATATTAAATTCAGATTCACTTGAAGAAAATTCATGCTAATTAGCAGAACCGTTCAAGAGATTAAGCTGCTGATTTAATAGGTACTGACGAGAATTATTCTGCAAATTCCCAAAGAGATCTCTCTCACACACTATTGAGGACTGAGAATGTCTTACTATGTATACAACATGAACACTCTTTGGGATAAAGTCAAACTAATTCATCTATCTTCAGAGCAACCATTTTTGCTAAGCAAAGCACAAAAGAAATTCACATTCTTTGCTGCCACTAAGAGCAACCAATTAACAGGGCAACAAGGGTGATGGAAATGGTTTCTTGTCCAGGTACCCTGAATGCCAAACAAATCTTGAGTAAGAACAATGAAAAGTAAAACAAACAAACAAACAAACAAATAATGAAATTCTGTTTTCTTGAATAGCAAATTTCTAGACCCCTAGGGTGGAAAGTTTGTCTATTCTTTTCTTCTGTTAAACTTAAAGTATTATATATATTTTAAATATCATATATAAAGTGTATATATACATACACATACACAAACATGGTTTGTGAATGTGTGAGAAATGACAAATAGTGAACAGTTTCCTGCTCTATGTGAATACTAAATATGAATAAAAATAGAATGCCTTATAATGTAAAGAAATACCAACACATTGATTTGTCATCTACTCCTGGGGCATGATTTGAAATGCATCCCTTTAATATAGAGTCAAACTCTTTAATTTCCAAAAAGTATCCAGCTTTTGTTAATATATTTTTCATATTATGTGGCTGGATACTTTCTGGACAGACCTTGTATATATATCTTATATCTCATTATATGGTATTCAAACAGATTCCTCCAATACTGAAATATCTTAGATGTGCACATTTGGGCCACTGAAGACATACTGTGTTAAATGGATCCTAAGGAGCCTAAAGACTAATACATCTTTCTAAAGTGACTGACTTACTATTAGGGAAAGACTTGAGAAGCCAAATGCCAAATCTTTTTCATTTTTGTACTTGTTCCAAGTAAAATAGTGGGGTATAAAATAATGCAATGCCCAGTTAAAGTGCTAATACTAAAACCACTAATGGTTTCTACTTTTGACCCTTACCAGGGGTCAAATTTTGTTGTCTTTTGTATGTCTACCTTTATTTGAGACCTTCGTTTGCACTTACTTAAGGCTTAGTAAATATAATTTAATATCTTTTTCATAGCAATTGCATTTGCTTACTGAGAGTAAGTATTCAAACAGAGGTCTTGCATTAGATTTTCTACCACATTGCAATTCTTATTAAGAAACAAAATGTATCTGATTTCACTTTTGTAAGCTCATTTTAGTTAATGTAAATTATTGCACAGAGCTACTAACCTTTGGAAACATGATACAAATTAGCATTATTCATTTCTGTGGTGTATTTCATTTTTAAATTAATAACAGAAATTCTGGCTAGCTCTAAAGGTCAGTCTAAAAGCAGCCTTACCATCGTCGTACTGGCCGAAGCAGATTGTGAAAAGAGAGCCAATGATGATCCCTGAAGCTAAACATTTCCAGAGATAAAACTGTTGAAACATCTTCAGTCAAATTCTACTCAAGGCTGATCTGAAATAACAAGAGGAAGAAAGAAACATTTGACATGTTCATTAATCCGTTATAGGTAAACACAACTGTCACAGCACAGAAAAGCCTTAATGACTTTATAGTTAATTACCTGTGCCATGCTATCCATTAACAAAGTAACACATTTGTTTAATGCACTGAAACTCTCTATCAACATGAATTTGCAGACAAGTAATCTCTAAGGAAAGACATTTTTTTTGTATTTAATTTGTAAGCAAGTAGGTTGAGAAGTTAACATACTAATAATATCAGAAACACACTGTCTTTAAAATTGAGACCTTATGGGTAAATCAGATGTTAATCGATTTGAGTTACTAAACTTATGTTTTCTATAGCATAATCCCATAATAAAGTTTAAGGTGTTCTACAACAATTTAAAATGGTAAACCAGTTTTTAGTATACTACACAAGAATTTCAATGGAAATCTATCTTACACAATTAAGTAGAAAATCCCATAATTAAAATGGTAATTCCTTTCTACTGAACTGGTAAGAGATTGACTTAATTATGCCAAGAAAGACTAAGTATAAGCCGTTAATTTTACCCCATCTGTTTTATGAAGCATTTGGGTGAATTTCATGTTAATTCCTTTGTTTTACTTTGCAACCTCTCAATAAGTAAAAAAAGGAAAGAAACTGATTGAGAAATTAGTGGCCAGTGAGCATACCAGAAAATCTTATTGAAAGAATGATGTGCTCAGTTTCTATGTAAATTGAAGGAATTATTCACACAGAATTGCTCATAATGCCCTGATTATAGATTGTGGTAGAATAGGGATCGGAACTCTGTTTCTCTAATTCAGAGGTTCCAAACTTAGATGCCTACAGAGGACAAAGGAAAAGAGTAAATTAGCCTAGAGGGACAATAGGGATGGTGGAGGCTGCCATAAACCATGCAGTGCAGGTTGTTTAAAGAGACCAGCTGGTGCTCAACTTCTGTCAATGGTTGTTATGTGGGAATGCAAACCAGCGTAGCCAGGTCTTCTGATATTCCAGGATAAAGCAGAAATCCTAATTTTCATGCGATTGCCCAGTGTTTAAATAATTGTTCAATCTTCTTTATAAGACTGAATACTTATGGCAGGTAATATTAATGTCTGAAGACCTCCAGTCTAACATCTATATAGAACATAAGAAAATTAACAAGGAAAAAAAATAAAAATAACCCCACTAAAAAGTGGGCAAAGGATATGAACAGAAACTTTGCAAAAGAAGACAGAACAATGGCCAGCAAACATATAAAAAATTGCTCAACATCTCTATTCATCAGGGAAATGCAAATCAAAACCATAATGAGGTATCACTTAATTCCAGTGACAGGTACAACCTCTATGGAAAGTAATACAGGGATACCTCCAAGAGCTACAAGTAGAACTACCATTTGATCCAGCAATCCCATTACCGGGCATCTACCCAAAGGAACAAAAGACATTCTATAAAAAAGACATCTGCACTGGAATGTTTATAGCAGCGCAATTCACAGTTGCAAAGATATGGAAACAACCCAAGTGCCCATCAATACATGAATGGATTAATAAAATGTGGTATATGTATACCATAGAGTTCCATTCAGCCACAAAACACAATGGTGATCCAGCACCTCTTGTATTATCCTGGATAGAGTTGGAGCCTATTCTACTAAATGATGTATCACAAGAATGGAAAAACAAGCACCGCATGTACTCACTCACCCTCAAATTGGTATTAACTGATCAACACTTATGTGCACATATAGTAGTAACATTCATCAGGTATTGGGCAGGTGGAGGGGGGAGGAGAGGATGGTATATTCATACCTAATGGGTGTGGTGTGTGCTATCTGGGGGATGGACATGCTTGAAGCTCTGACTGGGGCCGAGCAAAGGCAATATATGTACATTTATACCCCCTGAACATTTGTGCCCCCATAATATGCTAAAATAAAAAAATAAATAAATAATAAAAGTAAAAAAGATGGAGATACTACAATTTATGACAACATGGATCAACCTGGAGGATATAATGCTAAGTGAAATAAGCCTCACACAGAAAGACAAATACTGCATGATCTTAGTGGAATATTTAAAAAAAAAAAAAAAGGTCAAATACTATACCCAGAAACAGTGATTACTAGGGGCATAAATGGGGAGGAAATGGGGATATGTAGGTCAAAGTTTGCAAACTTGAAGTTATGTAGGATGCATAAGGCTAAAGATCTAATGTAGTGCATGAAGACTATAGTTGATAATATTGTATTACACACTGAAAATTTGCAAAAAAAATAGATTTTAGGTCTTCTTATCACACATATACAAAACAAGGTAACTGTATATATTTAAGGTGATATGTTAATTCATGTGACTATAGCGAAAATTTTACTTTGTATATATATAGCAAAACATAATGTTGTAACCTTAATTATATACAACCAAAAATAAAATTTCTCAAAATCAAAAAAAAAAAAAAGTCCCCAAACAACAAATACTGGTGTGGATGTAGACAGATAGGAACACTGACTGCTGGTGGGACTGCAAATTAGTACAAACTCTATGGAAAGTAATATGGAGATACCTCAAAGAACTAAAAATAGAACTAGCATTTGATCCCACAATCCCACTATTAAGCATCTACCCAAAGGAAAAAAGTTATTTTTATAATAAAGACATCTGCACTCGAAGGTTTGTAGCAGCAAAATTCACAATTGCAAAGATGTGGAAACAACTCAAGTGCCCATCAATACATGAGTGGATTAATAAACAATAGTATTTAAAATTAAAAAAAAGAATAAACTGAAAGGATATTTATTAGAAAAAACTTAAAGGAAAAACAGTATCTTAGCAAATGACAAAAGAACACAGTTGTGTTCCTTTGTGGGTCCTTGATCTATCAGCTTGATTTCCTTCTCTTTTTTTTTTTTTTGAGACAGAGTCTCGCTCTGTTGCCAGGGTTAGAGTGCCATGGCATCAGCCGAGCTCACAGCAACCTCAAACTCCTAGGCTTAAATAATCCTTCTGTCTCAGCCTCCCAAGTAGCTGGGACTACAGGCATGTGCCACCATGCCCGGCTAATTTTTTTCTATATATATTTTTAGTTGTCCAGATAATTTATTTCTATTTTTAGTAAAGACGGGGTCTCACTCTTGCTCAGGCTGGTCTCGAACTTCTGACCTGGAGCAATCCTCCCGCCTCGGCCTCCCAGAGTGCTAGGATTACAGGCGTGAGCCACCGCGCCCGGCCTTGACTTTCTTCTTACTAGTTTAGTTTTTAGTACTATGCTCTCACAAATTTTATGCTATTTTCTTTCACTTCTGTCTCTAATCAATTTGGTTTTATGTAACAGCCTTCAAGATAAAAACAACCTGATGGGTCATCATTTTAAAATCAACAATGCCACTGCTATTATTAGGCCTCCAGAAATAGAACCTTGTGATCTGTGACCATGTACTTTTTTTTTAGGGTATAATATTCATATCATTGAAAACATCATAATAAAAATGTGCATAAAACTTCATTTAAAATAGGTACAGTGCTTGCCACCTACAGAAATAAGATAATTCTGAGGAATGTGTTACATTTGTTTGTTTTTGAATAATGAGAAAGAAAATAACTTCATTTTTTTACTGTTTCATTTGTATCTGCATTATTTCCAAAGAGATTTTAATCATTTCAATGGACTCGATATTTATAGCAACTTGAAAGAAAGCTATGATTCACCATGTCAACCTTAAAATACTCAAAAACATAAAGCACATATTGACTTAATGAGAAACATCAAGAGGGGATGGAGGTATGACTACATGGTGAGTGCCAGGCGAACTGTCTGGTGAATGGACACGTTTGAGGCTCTGACTCAGGGGGATGGGCAGGACATGGACATTGTATATAACCTGAACTTATGTACCCCCATAATGAGCTGAAATAAAAAAAAAAAGAAAAAAAGAAAAAAAAAAGAAACAATGAAAACCCTCCCAGAAAGGTTTCTCCAGTCAAAAGACTATATGACCAGCATGTTTAGTATAATCATCATACCAAACAGCTGACAGTTTCAATGGCAGATGATTCAAAATTTCCTGCTTCTTAGGTTTTCAATATAATTTGAAGTTACTAAGAATAAGAATGTATTTCAAGGGGAGAAAAAGCTGTAAGTGGTTTAGATTAGTCTTAGATTATTTATTGGTTGAACAAAGTGGTGTTTGTGCAGTAATCCATAAAACTTGCTGTACCTATGTCAATACCAGTAGACAAATATAAGAGGATATAAAGAAATATATAAGCAGGCTAAATGGCTACACAGCTTTGGTCAAGGTCCCACCTCCACAGAAACTTTATGGGACTCAATAAAAGGGCTTTTACAATTTGTTATCTGGTTTCTGCCCCTATTAGGTCCTTTAGTAGCAAAATTATTACTTCTAATTTTAGGCCCTAGATTGCATAACCTCTTTGTAAAGTTTGTATCTTCTAGATTACAACAATTTCAATTCAAGGTGATTATCATAGCAGGGCTTCCAACCCATCATGCCAGCTGATCTATAGCATGAAGATGTCCTGCCCTTGGGCTCCTTAGAGCAGGCATCCAGACACTTTTACTCCTCCCATGACAGGCAAGGCCAATTCTCCTAAAGTCTGCCTGAAGCAGTTAACACAAGATAGACATCCATCCTTCTACAACTACTTAAGTTTAAGGAGTATGATCCCTGAAGGAGGAATGAGATGGGAAACCAGCATGCCCAACTTGTTAAAAAGTTGCAGGACCCAAAACCAAGGTCTATGACAAAAATAGGGAAAAAAAACAGGATGCAGTGAAGAAACTGGTTAAGACCAGTAAAAGCCAAGATGTTGAGAAGAACGAACTCTGCTCACCCTTGTAGCCCATTATGCATTACCCTACTAGAATAAACTCCCAGCAGTGCCATGACAGTTTATGATCACCATGGCAACCCCAGGAAGCTATCTTACATGGTATGAAAAGAGGAGGAACCCCTGATTCCTGGAATCTATGCCCTATTCCTAGAAAATCAATGAATAATCCACCCCTTATTTATTATGTAATCAAGACATAGTCAAAGATAAGAGTTCTTCAGCAATATACTCTCTGTTGTTCTGAGAGATAGCTGCTACTCTGTCTATGGTGTAGCCTGATCACTGTATTTTTGTGTAATAATGTTGCTTTCATTTCCAATTTAAGGCTCATGCTTGAATTCTTTCCTGTGTGATGCCAAGAACTCTCTTGGCCTTCAGGCCAGATCTCAGTTTTGGGTTCTACTTTTTGGCTTCAACACCACAGCATTCTTCCCTTGGATACATTTTTGACAATGTTAACTATTTTCTGTGAGCCTCTGTCCCTGACTGCTATGTGAAAAACTGCTAATTTTCTTGAGCTATCAAAGTTTCAAGCACACTGTCATTACCATGATAAGAAATCCCATACCAATACTGCATTAGAAAGCAAGCTGGAGTCTCACAGTGATGTGGGAGTTGTAGATAAGCAGTCTGCCCTTCAACAGTTTGTTCAGTCAAATTCCTGGTACTTCTGATCTCTGACAAAATCTAGATAGAGCTATAAAAATAAAACTTGTCACTGCTCTGTATTTCTTGGGGGAAATATATGCTATCCACTTGCTGGAATACAGAAAACTTCCTTTCAAAACAACCTCAATTTTAAATTGAAAATATGAAACTTTCCAAAGTCACCATATTGCACCATACCAAATAGGAATTTGCTTAACTTAATGGCTGGAAACTTTTCTTCTACTTCAGCGTGGGGGAAAACATCAATAATGTCTTTATCACTACAGACAGTAGTTATCACTCTTAAGACTGACCTGATGAATCAGCTTTTTTTTCTTTGTAACATGAACTTCAGGAAAATAAAACTGCAGAGATTCTTTCAGATATATCCCTTTTGTCTAGATCATTTTGTATTTTTCCTTAGTAGGTATTTATATGTGAATCTATACTATACATGTACCTATAAAAACATATATTTACAGATGATTTTACATTACATGTTTTATATATAATCAATATATTTATATGTAACTTTGTTACATATTTACACATAAAATTTACATAAAGTATATTTATATCTTAAATTTATATTATAGGTAGATTATGATATCATCCCCTGCTTTATTTTTTTATTTTTTTAGCTATGAGTTTAATTCAAATTAAAACACAGAAATGGTCAGGTTGTATCTAATTTGTGGTAAAGTGGGAATGTAACCTATGTTTTCATAGGACACTGTGAAGTCCAAGGCATCTCTTCGGCTGGTCTAGCCAAATCAGACTTAGCTGATCTTTGCTGGGGCTTACGGATTGTCGACATGCTGCAATGTCTGAAAGTGCCTTTGCTACCAACTTTAAAATGTGTGTTAATTTGCTTTTTATAACCTCTTGTTCTTTGTCCCTCTCAAGATAGATAGATATCCACGCTAAATATGGTGGAATAAAATAAAGTTGATGGAAATAATTTCAAAAATGAGGAAAAGAAATTCATAAAAACTCATCTTTCCACCACTTCAATCATTTACAATGTATTTCATTCTAGTTTTAAAGATTTTACATATATAATCAACAGTTTTAAACATTAAATAAAACTGATTTAACTCAAAATATATTTCCTGAAATCACATGATACACATCCAAGCTTAGACATTATTCTTCTACAACCTTTGGTGGACCCTTGGAAACTTCAAATCCATGTGTGAACTTGTCTGTCAGGGTCTACCCTTTTTTTAAGTTGTAGTTTTAATCATAAAATTTTAAATAAGAGCAAGTGCAGTGGCTCACGCCTGTAATCCTAGCAGGCCAAGGTGGGAGGATTGCTTGAGGTCAGGAATTCAAGACCAGCCTGAGCAAGAGCCAGACCTGTCTCTACTAAAATTAGGAAAAAAAAAATAGCCAGTCCACTAAAAATAGAAACAAATAAACAAACAAAAATTAGCTGGGTGTGGTGGCTCACACCTGTAGTCCCAGCTACTCGGGAGGCTGAGTCAGGAGGATCACTTGAGCCCAGGAGTTTGAGTTTGTAAGCGAGGCTGACACCATGACACTCACTCTAGCTCGGGTAACAAAGCGAGACTCTGTCTCAAAAAAAAAAAAAAAAAAAATTAAGTAAAAGAGGGAGAACACTGATTTTCTTTTCAGGTAATACTCCGTAAGAAAATAAATTACTGACAAATATAATTAGCCTATTTAATTTACATTTAAAGTTTGTGTGCTATTAGAAAAAAGCAATATTCAATTAAATCAATGACAAATATAAGCTATATATTATAATAATCTAAACATACTATTTGGTTTAATAAAATGTGAATACATCAAAATTTTCAAATAATGAGTAAAAATTCAGTACCTATGTTCACTATGGCTATCATATTGGATATTCTTTTTAGTGTTCATACAAGCATTTGCTCAGTTAGAATTTATATATTTAGTGTATACCAGACAACACTTCTGCTACATAAGTAAATTGATTGAATTTATTCACAATGACTTTGCTATTAAGTACTGTATTTCATATTTTTAATTTAATATATTATTTCAAAGTATTTTAGTAAAAAGATTCCAAATTAGGAGAACATTAAATTTTAATGGCCAATTGTATGGGATTTCCATTCAATCTATGCCTTCAGAACTTTTGTGTAAATACTAGTCTTTGAGATAAATATATTTCTCAAAATTTCTTAGAAAAATCACAGTTTGAAAGGAGTGAGAACTCTGAAATAAAAAAAAGCCAAGGATTATTTTACCTATGGAGTTATTAACTTAAAAACATAACCAACAGTGTTTTACAGCTCAGGTAAGTACATACATGGTTTTAAAAGGAAGCTTGACGGAGTTCTAAGTAATAATGTAATTCACTGGATAAGAAAACACATTCTTAGGTAGGTCCCATTTATGCCTACTTTGTTAAGTGTTCTTATCATAAAAGGGTGTTGAATTTTGTCAAACGCTTTTTCTGCATCTATTGAGAGGATCATATGGTCTTTATTTTTGCTTCTATTTATGTGGTTAATTACAAGCCATATATGACAAACCCACAGCCAACATCATACTGAACGGGGAAAAACTGAAAGCATTCCCACTCAGAACTGGAACCAGACAAGCCTTCCCACTGTCCCCATTACTTTTCAACATAGTATTGGAAGTCCTTGCGAGAGCTATCAGGCAAGAGAGCAGAATTAAGGGTGTCCAAATAGGGACAGAAGAGATCAAACTCTCACTCTTCGCTGATGACATGATGTTGTATCTGGAAAACCCCAAGGACTCAACCAAGAGACTCCTGGAATTAATTAATGAATTCAGTAAAGTCTCAGGTTACAAAATCAATACACACAAATCAGAGGCATTCATATATGCCAATAACATTCAATCGGAGAACAAAATTAAGGACTCAATACCTTTCAAAATAGCAACAAAGGAAATAAAATATCTAGGAATATATTTAACTAAAGAGGTAAAGGACCTCTATAAAGAGAACTATGAAACACTAAGGAAGGAAATTGCAGAACACGTAAATAGGTGGAAATCCATACCATGCTCATGGATTAGAAGAATTAACATCGTTAAAATGTCTATACCACCCAAAGTAATCTACAGATTCAATGCAATTCCTATTAAATTACCAACATCATTTTTCACAGATTTAGAAAAAATGATTATACACTTTGTATGGAATCAGAGAAGACCCCGTATAGCAAAAGCAATTTTAAGCAATAAAAACAAAATGGGAGGTATTGATTTGCCAGACTTCAAACTATACTACAAAGCTGTGGTTCTTAAAACTGTCTGGTATTGGCACAAGGGCAGGGACACAGACCAGTGGAACAGAACAGAAAACCCCAATATAAAACCATCCTCATATAACCATCTAATCTTTGACAAAATAGACAAAAACATACCCTGGGGACAAGAGTCCCTATTCAATAAATGGTGCTGGGAAAACTGAATAGCCACATGTAGAAGACTGAAACAGGACCCACAGATTTCACCTCTCACAAAAATCAAATCACGGTGGATAACAGATTTAAACCTTAAATGGGAAACAATTAGAATTCTAGAAGAAAATGTAGGAAAGACTCTTACAGACATTGGTCTAGGCAAAGAATTTATGAAGAAAACCCCTAAGGCAATCACAGCAACAACAAAAATAAATGAATGGGACCTGATTAAATTAAAAAGCTTCTGCACAGCCAAAGAAACAGTCACGAAAATAAACAGACAGCCTACAGAATGGGAAAAAATTTTCGCATACTGCACATCAGATAAAAGACTGATAACAAGAATCTATTTAGAACTCAGGAAAATCAGCAAGAAAAAAATCAAACAATCCTATCAAAAAATGGGCAAATGACATGAATAGAAATTTTTCAAAAGAAGATATGAGAATGGCTAAAAAACGTATGAAAAAATGCTCAACATCCCTAATCATCAGGGAAATGCAAATCAAAACCACAATGAGATACCACTTAACTCCGGTGAGAATGGCCTTTATGAAAAAATCCCAAAACAACACATGTTGGCGTGGATGTGGACAGACAGGAACACTCATACACTGCTGGTGGGAATGCAAACTAGTGCAACCCCTGTTGAAAGCAATATGGAGATACCTTAAACAGATTCAAGTAGACCTACCATTTGATCCAGCAATCCCATTATTGGGCATATACCCAGAAGAACAAAAGTCATTCTTTAACAAAGACACCTGTACCCGAATGTTTATAGCAGCACAATTCACAATCGCAAAGATGTGGAAACAACCCAAGTGCCCATCAATCCACGAATGGATTAGTAAACTGTGGTATATGTATACCATGGAGTACTACTCAGCTATAAGAAATAACGATGATACAACATCTCTTTGGTTCTCCTGGAGAGAGCTGGAACCCATTATATTAAGTGAAGTATCCAAAGAATGGAAAACCAAGCATCACATGTACTCACCAGAAAACTGGTTTCCCTGATCATCACCTAAATGCACATCGGGGAAGGATACCAATTGGATATCAGACTGAGATGGGGGATGGGGGGAGGGGATGAGTGTATGCCTACATGATGAGTGCGTCGCACACCCTCTGGGGAATGGTCATTCTTGAAGGTGCTGACTCGGGGATGTGGCGGGGGGAGGGGATGAAGGTATGACTACAAGGTGAGTGCCAGGCACACTGTCTGGAGAATGGACACGCTTGAGGCTCTGACTCAGGGGGATGGGCGGGACATGGACAATGTATATAACCTGAACTTATGTACCCCCGTGATGAGCTGAAATAAAATAAAAAAAAAACACATTCTGCCAGATATTCTTGTTTTACGAAGGTTATACATCCTAAGAAACACAAATAAATATGAGTAAACAAGTCTTTTCTTAGGAAAAATTTATTAGCAAAAAATAAAGCTAATCAAGAGAGATTGAACTTAAAGGGGTGAAAATGCCAGTGACTTTTATGATGTATTATAATAAAAGTCCTGGCTCTGGAATGAGAGAGTCTTGTGTTGCATTACTAGTTCTGCCACTTTTTTGGGCACCATATAATGGTAAACTAGTGAGAACTTATGAGACTCAGTTTATAATCAGGACAATAAAATCTATTTTATTCTACAGTAATTGACAGACAAAAAACTTAATATATAGCGGCAGTTAAGATATTCATTTGTTTATTTACTGCGTAAGTATTTATTGAGTGCTGATTCTGAGCAATACACTTTATAAAATGCAGAGGCTTCAGCATTGTGAGGACAAGTGGATGAATTAATAATTAATAAATAACTAAATAGTAGTTCATATGGAGTTTTCAGTCTAATAGGTGTGGCAGCTATACCTAAAGTGCCCCACAGTGAATCAAATCCTTGGACAATCTCCTCCCATAGAGTGCAGGTGGAATATATACCTTGGAGGCAATTAATAGAATATGGTAAACGTAATGAGATTTCCCTTTCTTGTTTCAGCTAAGTTATATAAAACTCAGTCTCAGCACATTGGGGTAGCGGGGGGACAGAGACAGAGAGAGAAGGAAAGAGAGAGAGTGAGATATCAGCTGTGTGCAAGGAAGCAAACATTCATGTTGAAAACTGTCTGTGTAAAGGGACATATGCCAAGGGGCTTCAGGTGATTTCTTGGACCTGAGGGTACCCTCTAGACAACAACCTTCAGTCATACAACCAAAAGGAAATGAATTCTGCCAACAATCTAAACGAGCTTTGTAAAATATTGTATTCTACACTGTTAATTGCACTTTGAAAAGAAATATAATTTAAACACTAAAATAATGAGATATTATTTTATATATGATAAATTACAAACATAAAAATCATTTTTTCTGATAAATCTATTTACTATTTCTTTCTGTTTCTTAATTAAAAAACTTTTGTGCCAGAACTCAATCATATACTATGGCTTGGTAAAAAAAAAAAAAAAAATATATATATATATATATATATATATATATATATATAGTCTTAACTAATAGTCTTTTAAGTGCTGGATTTAAGATGAAATATTCATCATAACATTTCTAATAAATAAATAATTGCAAGTATTTAATGACATATCAAACAGTAGTATTTAAATTTTAAAATTTGTTTTTCTAAATCTGCATGCATTAAAATCATGGAAAATTAATTAGTAAAGCATTCATTTTTATTAATATAGTAGATAATAGTAGGACACATAAGATTTATAATATTTATTTGAATATTAAGATGTATGTAATGGATACTAGAATAAATGGTGATTGGGAAACTTGCTTTTTTTTTTTTTTTGAGACAGAGTCTCACTCTGTTGCCCGGGCTAGAGTGAGTGCGGTGGCATCAGCCTAGCTCACAGCAACCTCAATCTCCTGGGCTTAAGAGATCCTACTGCCTCAGCCTCCCGAGTAGCTGGGACTAGACATGCGCCACCATGCCCAGCTAATTTTCTGTATATATATTTTTACTTGGCCAGATAATTTATTTCTATTTTTAGTAGAGACGGGGTCTCACTCTTGCTCAGGCTGGTCTCAAACTCCTGACCTCGAGCGATCCACCCGCCTCGGCCTCCCAGAGTGCTAGGATTACAGGCGTGAGCCACCGCACCCAGCTTTGAATTCTAATTAATTAAATATTTGTTTACTATATAGAAGTAACATGTACTTTGTAAAATTTACTTATACCTTTTATTTAACACGAATAGAATAGAAAAATAGAAAATGTGTATTCTGCATACTTCGCTAAGTGACATGCAGAATGAATAAGACTAAGTTTATCCTCCATTGCTCCCTTCTCACTATAAGGGAGTCATAGATCATACCTTTTCTACACTTTACTTATACTTCACATTATATGCAGGCTATATCTAGGGATCACAAATTTGCATACCATGTCAAAGCAGATGCAGAAACAAAATAATATACATATCACTTTCCATTGTCTTTTCCAGATTTTTAGGGTGAGTTCCCCAGCTAACTGAACTGAAACTACGAATATTTTATTGGCCATAGTTTTAAAAGAGAAAAATTCTGTCAAGAATTATATCTCTATGTTTGATAAAAAGTCATTTTTGAGTATGGTAGATGTTACTATTATCAAAATTATTAGACATGTTTTACTAACTTTGATAGACAAATAGTAGATTGCTTTGTTTAATTTCATTTTGTGTTTTACTTACTTTCCTTAAGAAATTATACGTGAAATTTATAGTCTGGGATATTTGCAGAAATATTATCCCAAAAATAGTAACTCAAATAATAGTCTAGTACCGAATAATGACCAGATAAAGGTGCATTTTACAAATATTTCTAAGCTTTGATTTGATGCAATTATATGAGCTTTTACCATTTATTTTATAAATCTGTAAAAATAAGGAAGTGATCAATATCAACTAGCAAAAATGTGAAGCTAAATAATTTGACTTAGGAAAATAGGATAACAGCTAATTAAGTAAGAATCATGTAAGCCCTTCATATTTACACTACAAATTCTTCAAAGTCACTATGTTCGTTCTTAAATAGACTAGATAAGTAAAGCTGAGTTTTATCTGATTACACAAAAACGTAACTTTTATTGAATAGAATCCATGTATAAGCAGACTTGTGCAGTTCAAACCTGTGCTGTTCAAGGGTCAGCTGTATATAACTGTATTACAATTGTAAAAATCTGTCTTGTCTATAAATGATAACACACTATAATTATTAGGCGCTCTATGTTTGAGGGGCAAACCCAATTTAAATAACGTACTCATAAAAGGTGAACGTCATGAGTAATAAACAAGAAAATTTGTCTCTTTCTACAAATACCTAATTTTATAATGTATCTTGCTTTTTAAAATTACCAAACTAAAAAGTAATTATTCTTCCTTCTATAGCATCCGTGTTCATTATATGGTATGATAATTATGCAAGTCCATTTTTTTCTAACTTAAAAATTTAATTTATTACCTTAAATATTAGTTTCTGCTATTATATGGTAAATGCAAAGTGCCTATGTAATGTTCTTTATCTTATTAAAATACTACAGATATTAAATGGTATGGACATTCTAATAATAATTATTGTATTTTTCTACACTTTTAAAATAAGTTGTTATATATCACTTATTTTAAGGATATTTTCTTACTTACTATTTTTCCAAAGGGTCAACAATTAAAAATATTCATTTCCCAACACACCATGGCAAGCAAATTTAGAAGTACGAGAGCCCACTTCATTCCAAACTTTTTATTTCCAGGGAATTGTCCTATGTTTCTTCAATCTGAACTAACTTGTAATCCTCTACATTTATTACCATCACCTTATTTTATTTTATTTTATTTTTAATGGTTTATTTCTGCTTAGACACTTCCTCCTTCTTTTTATCTCAATATGAGAATCTCTCCCTCATGTAAGACTTCTCTGACAAGTCCCCTCCACATTTGAGTATAGGGCATATTTATTTGCTATAATATTTCCTAGCTTTTTTCCTTTTATTCAGAAAATATGTCTCAGTTTATAATTAGATGTCTGCCAGTGGGTACTTTGACAATGTTTGTATTTCATCTTCTGCCCCTGAGAAGAGGAATTATTATTAGCCAAATTCCTATCCCAGCTTTTTATCCCAGAGCCCAGCAAAGTGCTTGGCCCAGATTAGCATTTTGTAAGCATGTGTTAAATAAATGAATTTTTAAAACAAATTTAGCAATTTCACACAATTACGAATGACTTATTTTAATTAAAGCTAATTCATTCTGGTCAAGTCTATATATATGTATGAAATTTTTAAATGTATCAATTATTTGTATAGCATTTGCTGAATAGGCAAAGATAGATTATTGATAAATCCTGAAAAAGTTTTATTTTCTTCTACATGTTTATAATACATGGTTGGAGAAAGGCCATAAATATAAATCCTCACAGAGAATAAGGAGATATTTATGTATAAATATATATATATACTCATATTAATTTCATAATGATATTTGAAATTGTCAAACAGATAAAATATATGCTTATAAAAGATAAGAATAAAATAATTAAAATGTTGGTAAGCAAGTACAAAATCCTAACCTTTAAATTAAAATTTATGGTTGATATAGCCACAAAGACTATTGGGGTCACTTTTTGTTTCTGTGAACCAATTAAATAAATGTGCTCTCAAATTTCTCCCCCTATGTCTGAGTACACTGATATGAGCAGAACTGTCTGTAATCTAAAATAACTTCTATTTTTAATACAGTTCTTCCTAGAAAAATCATTAAAAAGCAGTGTACAAAGCCAAAAAATACTATTTTCATATATTTGTTGAAATGACAAAAGTAATGGAAAGTCACAAAAAAGCACCGTCTTTTAGAATAATTTGTAGAAAACAAAAAGGTCAAACACTGCATATGTGGAAATATACAGTTATTTTTACACTTAATTGGCACTTTTGTCCAATTAAGCAATAATTACTTTAAAAAGTAATTCTTTTCCCCTTAGAATTATTGCTGAAGTTCAAAAGTTCAAGTTTTTAATTACTACTCATAAAGCATGCAGCGAAACTTTTAAACCTATGAAAAGTCCACTATTTTACATGATTCAGCAAGATATTTCTCTTAGAAAAAATATCATTAATAAGTACTAAATTTATTACAAATTAATGGCAAGAAACTTTTTCCCTCTCCTTTTCAGTTTTAGAGATGGGTGAATAAATCAGTCAGAGATCTTTCGTGGATGAAAGGAAGTAGAAGTCTTAAGATTAGAAAATCACTAACATGATGCCCATGGGCAAAGGTGAAATCAGATATTATAGATAATTTTGAAGTAGCAGTTTTAATAATGATAAAGGTATAATGAAAAGGAGAATCAAAGAAGAAACAAATTCATGCCTTTGCCCATACCAACCAACCTATCATGTATTTCAAAAGGATATTTGGCTAATACCTTGTAAACAGGGATATATGAAGATTTTTAAAAATTAGATATAATTGTGGCAGGATATGTATATTCATGTGTGTGCATGTGCATGTGCATTATGTTGTATGTATTATTAAGTGTAAGTAGCACGGTTGTTTCAGGAAGGGGTCATAAATGCATAAGACTATAAGGTTCAGGAAGATACTATAAATAAGTACAGCTGGCTGAGAAAAAATGATGGCTCTGGAGACTTTGCTAAATTGAAAATGATATTAGCTTCTTTGTAGAAGTCTTAATCTATATTTTACATCTTATCTTGCAATTTTTTTAGATAAAACAGAATGTCCAGATTTTAACATGAAATTATATGATTTGTAATAGTTTTAATTAAACTATGTTTAAATGTACAGTGTTGGCCAAAGAAAATAAAGCTGTTTGTGCTGTCCAGACCATAGTGCAATACAATAGTTTGAAAAAATTGGGCTTAAAATCTATCAGTTGGCTGCCAGTTACATAATCATAACTATCTCTCCATATGCAATTAGGACCAGAGTACTCTCATTATGTCCCACAAAACCTCTTTTCATAGTCTTGTCCTTTTAGAGTTATAACAGTGTAGAGTGCCTTTCTGCCTGGAAAAATCTATCTCAGTAATACATGCAATAACTATAAAGATGATGTGCTAGGATGCCCAGGATATGCTAGGTAGAAATTTTAATATTGCTGCTGTTCAGGATTTTCTCAAAATTGGAATTTTCAAAAATGTCACGTAGTTACTTTAAAATGTAATATATATATATATAATACACATATACATTCTCAAAGGCATTCTTGCATGCACGTCTACCTCTAAAGTAAGAATGTATTTGAGGCACAGTCATTAATGCAAATTTTATTCTTGCCTCAAGTATTGATTTATTCTCTGAATTTTATAATCATGTGAGCAGCTTTTAAAATGATACCAGATTACTAGACTAAACTCATATTGATGACATTTGCCTATTTTATTTCTTTCTTTCAGGTTTTAGGATGGTTCTAGACAATCTTTTAAACTAGCTTTTGGGTACTTGCTGCTTATCTGTTGGATGTGCAATACTTGGATTGGCATTTCAACTTCTGATGTGAGCCCTTATATGATTCTAAGGTTAGGCATATTGCTTCTCCACTCAAACAAATTTTCAAAAAGGAAAGAAAGAGAAGTAAATGATTGAAATCATGAGAATTGTTCCCTGTAGGCATTTCTAATTTTCAACAAATTAAATTAAAAAGAAACCTTCCCAAGTGAGTTGCAGAATGTTATTATCACCACCTTGAAGGTTATCATGTATATATCCATAAAGATGAAAGGGAAAGGCATATATAGAATTATATTTGAAGAAAATACAACTTTTTATAAGTAAAATAATATCTAAATATGGCAGGAGGCAATACCAATATAAAATTGAATAGAGTAATAAAACCCTGATGATATAGTTGGAATGCTAAAAACATTTGCATACCACTTATATCATCATTGTGAACTTAAAACCATATACTTGATAATAAAATGTTATATAATGAAATGTCCAATATTTTGTCAGTATAACCTAAGAAATTTCCCTTGGAAATTACTGTATTAAAGAGAAAAAACTCATTTGTATCTCATGATACTTACCAAAAGAGGTCTTAGGCAAACAAAAACATTAGCAAAACATACTCTTTTTCATGAGGTATTGTTAATTAAAATGGGAAATACTGTACAGAGATTAGCCTCTGAAAATCACTTTTCCTGAAAACACATGAGAAGTAGACTAATTTTAATACTCTAAGATACAACTGAAATGATATTATGCACTGTCTTCCACTAGCCAAGTAATACATGCAAAGCAAAAGCTATTCTGTCATATTAAAAAACTTTAAGTGTGGCTTATATCTATAATTTTCTTGTAATCTCATTCTGAATGGAGCTTCATTAAGCAACAGTAATTACAGAAGAGGTACTAGTCTTGCAATAGTTATTTGTTTATAGAAAATATAAAAAAACTAATAAGAGAATGAAAATGCTTAGTCTGATAAGGAAAGTTTTGTTTAAACTTCTGTATAGAAGTAAAATAATGGAAATTGAAATGAATCCTTATTGGTTATTTTTAAAATATTACTACTTATTTTCTTAAGAACAAATTAAGCAACAATTTTCCAAAAATTCCAAACTTCTGAATTTTGGGTCTAATATTAATTCCTGGGTGTGTCACATGTTTGACAGATTAAGAACATTTTTCTATTTAAAACAGTCTTTATGGAGCTTGCATTTTTTTGAGAAAAGACAAAAAATACAATTATAATGTAGAGAGTTTAACTGCTTGAAGAAAGATGTTAGGGGAGAGAAAGAGGGTTGGAGAAGGGAGAGGTTTGCTAGGATATTTAGGAAATGCTCTCTGATAACTGTGCATGTTTTTACTTGAGTACATGCCATATTAACATGCATATGTCAAATGTCAAGATAAAATATATCTAATCAAAACATTTATTATTGAACTCTGATTAAATATAGTATCTTATTTATAGATTTTTTCCTCATTTATGAGAGAAAGGTTTGCTCCCCAAGGATAATAGTGATGTGTTACCTACTTGTCTTAGAAGAAATAATAGTGTGGTAAATACAGTTGTAGGAGATGAATGAAAATACAGAGAATCCCCTAACCAAATAGAAATGAAAAGAACAATAACCTAGCAGAGTGTCTGGAGAGATATTCTTCAGGGAGAGTGGTTTAGGTTCGTTCCTTTTTCTCCTTTCTGCAATGAAATTTAGCAATTTATGAAAACGAACCTGAAGTATATACTTGTCATGCTGTGATACATTTCTCCTTATTTTAGGTATTACAAATACAATAATCAGGCATATATTGTACCTCTTTTCACCTTGTTTGAAAAGTATTATTTAACAAAGTCTTTACAGAGCTTGCATTTTATTTTGAGAAAAGAAAAAATACAAATACAGTGTAGACAATTTCACTGCTTGAAGAAAGATGTAAGGGGAGAGAAAGAGGGAAGAGGGTTGGAGAAGGGAGAGGGTTGCTGTGATATTTAGGAGATGTTCTCCGATAAAATGACATTTAATCTGAGATCTGGATAAACCAAGGGAAATTTCAGAGAATGCCATCACTGGGAAGCAATAATACCAGTTTCAAAGGCTCTGAGTTGGAAGCATACCAGTCATGGTTAAGAAACAATAAATAGTCCAGATTAATGAGTCTGGGAGGGAATAGTATTAATAGATAAGATGAGAGAAGTGGATAACTCAGGAGACTGGGAAAACACGGAGGTACCAATTACTAGAATGTTACTCCCTGCTGGGGAAGAAGCAGGTTTAGAGCAGAATTCAAGAGTTCAGCTTGGAAAATTAAAGTTTGACATATCTATTAAACTATCAACTAAATACGTCCCACAGATGGATATCAATGAGTCTGGAAGTGAGAGGAGATACAAAAGTTGTCAGTCATGAAATGAATATGGAACTGATAGGGACTATGTATGGAGTGAGTACAAAGGGAGAAGAAACAAGACTTACAAATATTTAAAGGTCAGAAAAATCAGGGGTATCCTGCTAAAGAGACTGAGAAGGAATGAGAGGGAGTGCCTGAAGCCAAGTGAAGAAAGGACTGCAAACAGGAGAGGATGCTAATGTGCCAAGTGCTACTGGTAAGTTGAGAAGGTATGGACTGAGAATTGACCAATGTGTATTTGGCAAAACTGAGGTCACTGGTGACCTTAAGAGAAGTGGTTTCAGTGGAGCAGTGGGAACAGAAGCCTGACTAGAGGTTTTCAAATAAATAGTTTAAATAATTCTTTAGTATTTTTCACCAAAAAAACACTGTGTCAGTGAGCAGCAAAATTCAGGGCCAGAAAGAGAGTGGTGATGATTAGTTTAGGAATTGGGCATGTGTGTTCACATGTATTAAAGACAGGGCTATTACTAAAGGGAATAATCTATGAAAGAGAGAAGCGCAGTTAGAGCAGGAGAGAGAATGGGCATAGTGTATTCTTTTTTAAATTTTGTATTATTTTTTATTGTTGTGTTATATTTTATTTCTTTCAAGCATCCTCTTCTGTTTTCAATCCTTTCTACAGATATTTACTTTATATACTGTCAAGGTAATTTGGTCTTTTAAATCACTCCTAAATTTGAATATGGAGAGTATAGATTATTTTTTTTTCTTTACAAGATACTATTAAATTGCATGGGTGGTTCAGTGGTAGAATTCCCACCTGCCACAGATACTATTAAATCATCTGATATTTTCTTCTTCATTCATTCTCCAATGAGACACAAAGCTCTTGGAGGAGACAGAGAAAATAGATTGTGTCTGCATACCCCCAAAAACTGTCAGTGGGAAAATTGAGAAGGGAAAAGAGCTAAAAACTTTGTTGGGTGTTTAGGTTAAGAGGAATGATCTATTCTCCAAGTTGAAGCAAAACCCTATGAATTTCATTGTTTTAAGCATCAGTACAGATTGCTAAATTTTAAGATATTTAAAAAAAATGATAACAGCTGGTATACAATATGAAGTGGAAGAGACAATATGAAGAAATACTATACTGCTAGAAGAGATGATGATGGAAAGAATGTGCATTTTAAGTAAGTGTGTGGTAAGTAGGGTTTTGAAAAAGTTTGAGTACTATAGATAATATGTTAGAAAATATCTCATATTTAGAGACCAGAAAGAACTCTGTATGCCAATGCAAATAAAAAGGTAAAGGTTGATGGATGGAGGCTGTTATGTAGAAGGAAAAGATTTTATTGGAGTTTTGAGGGCACAAAACTGAAGGAGCAGTAATTTAGCTCATATAACTGTGGATAATAACATTCTGAACTAGAATTGAAGGCTGCATTTAGAACCCAGTAAGATAGTGAGAACAGAAATACATAGTTAACCAGTTGGATTGAGGATTAATGTAAGTTTAAAGTGAAAAACTAGAAAGAATCATGAATTATATTGTATCAAGATTCATATCCCCTATTTTACTAATCATAATAATTATAAACATAATAGATGAATAGTTTAGATGAAACTTGACTTCATTCTGTAGTAAGACAGACATTAGTGTTCTATATTTAAAATAAACATATAATAGATATCAAAGATTTTGGCATGGATGAGAATTACAAATATATCTTTCAGTTTCTACCTCAAATTTTAAAGAGATTATCTCTTTATTCCCCTAGGTGATGGGCATCATAAATCACTAGCTGCAAAGGCGGGTAAGTTTGAACATTTCCTCAATGTACTGAAGTAAATCTAGAACAGTTGTTTTAGTAGATTTGATGTGATTTTATAGAATTCATTCAATTTGGCATGTGTCCACAGACATAGCTGTTTATAACTGAATGAAATTTTCGTAAAAAGGGAACTATTTAACATTGTTTACATTTAAAAGTCCACATGAAAGAAAATAATTCTTCAACACAATTAAATTTTAAAACTAGTTACATGTGCCATTCTTCAGCTTAACACTATGGACAGAAGCAGAAGAGCATATTTAGGTCAATAAAACTTGTACTGGCAGGAGAACAATATTCTATTTTTCGTACTAGTGTAATAAGCGTTCAAATTGCTGATAAATGCTAATTATTTCCATCTGTGCTGTTGTGGCTTTCTTAAAATTGAAGAAGCGACAATAAAATCTTTATAATTAACTAGTCAGTATTCTGCAGACCACAGAAGATTTTAGAACTCAGTATATATTTTAGCTCATCAATATAATTAGTGTCACTGCAGAGTATTAATATGCCTAAAATCTTTATTTGGAAACATTTTAATGTTTCTTGATAAATCTCTAGTTAAATATTTCAATATATTTGGTCATATATTAGATTGTATTCTATTCTGTAAGTATCTTACTTGTATTTGGAAATTAATTTTTTTAAAAATTATCAACCAAATTTCTTTTTTTTTTGGGGGGGGGGAGTATCCAATCTTTTTATTGTCAGGGTCCCTCCCTGTGGGTCCCTTCCAAACCTATAGAAAAATCCCAAGCCCAAGAGTGTCCTGGGGAGGGAAGGCAGAGTGTGGGGAAACCCTTGTGCTCTGTGCTCTGGCCTGGACAGTACAGACAGGGAAGGTGTCTAGGGAAGGGGTAAGCTGGAAACTCTACCTGCTGAAGGATGTGGAATTGGCTGGGGTGCGTGGGGGAGGAGGTGCCTGCTGCCAGCTCTCCTCTGGTACCCGACAAGCGGTGACATCCAGGGTGGGTGTCGGGCCTGAGCCCTGTGGCTGCGATGCCTTTCTCCTGCGGGCGGTCTTTGCTCCTGTCAGGATGCTTACTGCAAGGCCCCATGCTCCTCAGGTGTGGCCTGGCTGTGCTCCGGCTCTTCCTTGCCATGTGTCAGCAGGCCCTCCTCATCGCCGCTGCCTGGAGCCCGTGCTTCTCCCTGAGGTGTGCCTGCCTCTCGGGAGGCTTGTCTTCTTGGGTGGGTTGGGAGGAGTTGTGGCCGGCTGCTGCTGCCTCTACTGTCACTGTCACCGCCAATGCCATTGTCTCCCTTCTTCTTGCCATCTGGATTGGCTTTTTTCCTTCTCAGAAATCTGCTCCAAAAGGCCCAGCAGGGCGTCAATATCGGACTTGATCTGTGTCAGCTCTGTCTTGATGGCTTGTAGATCACAACTGTTTAACTTGATACTATCTGAGCGAGTGGTGACGGCTGTGGAGCAGGCAAAGAGCATGACGGATAGGGCAGTTTTGACATGTCAGATAACAGTGACTGTGTGATCTGGGGCAGCTTCACAGGTACGGCCCTGGGCACTGGCACTGGCACCAGGCAGCCCGGGTAGCTGAAGAGCCTGTATATGGCTCTCAGCTAAAGAGATGCTGCTCTCGTTAGCCTCCTGGGGTCTGCTGGGCTTCGGCTCTCCAGCCACGCCCAGGATCTGTCCAACCAGCCCCCACCCGCCCTCTCCCGGCACAGCTGCCGGGGCCGCGCTCCTTGGCTGCTGGACAAAGGCCTAGGCCTTGCGCACGGAACAGCCGGCCAGTATGGTCTCCACGTCCGACTTCTTCCTCACAGTTCTGTTGAGGTTTCCTATGAAGACTCGAGAGTTGATGGATTTGGGGTCCTTCTTGTTAGTCACATTCTTTGTCTGGCTCTTCAGGAATATGGCGGCCACCAGCACCAAGGCTGTGCTCCGGCAGCTATTTTCTCCGTTGGGGTACCGAGTCCGCACCAGTTGCCTCTAGGAACAAGTCTCACCCGCACAGAGAGGTGTGGAGAAAGCCGCGCGGGCGGAGGGCAGTGGGGCCCCCGCACTTGGGGAAGGAGGCAAGAGGAAGCCCCGCCGAGCCGCGGCCGAGCACAAGCGGGAAAACCCGCGGCTGTCGCCACGCTCTCAGCTTCTCCGGGCGGGGCGGCCCTGCGCACGCGCACTGGCCACAAATTGCTTTTTCTTGACCCCAGGAAGTGAAACGTCTTAAGTTTATCAAAAAGGTTAAACCCTTTTCCTGCAAGCTCCATTTTGACTTGATGAACACTTGGAGTACTATTTTTATTGTGTTTTAGCAGTAGAACTAAACAGCTCATCTTAATTTCGTGTCCTATGACCATCCGTGGAGCGATACAGTGTGTTAAACAGCACTGAGGGTTTGAAGTATAAAATGTCTGCGTCTGAAGTTACTTAACCTCTGTGAGACTCAATTTTCACTTCAGAAACATTGACCACTTAACAGCCTTTCTATTCTTCGGTTATGTTTGCTTTCACAACTTCACAGTTACACAGGATTTAGAAAGCACAATGTCAGACGGACTAAAGTGGGACACAGCACTGTAATCAGAGGAGGAGATCTCTTTCTGAGAAAGGTGTCAGATATCCTGGAGGTGAACTGTCTATCGCAAACGCCACTGGTTTCTGTAAATAGCCGCACCAGTCAAAACCGAAGGGCCGCCTTTTTCAACGGTGTAGAGACAAGCAGAGGGCCTGGTAGGTAACATGAAATAATAGAACTTAGAGCACACAGATTGTATGTGTGTCCAGTGAGTTATGTATAAGTTCAGATGTGCACATATCAAGCATGTAAGTACTCTAAAATATGCAATCTTTAGCCTAAGACTTAAAGTTGTTTTTAAAAAGCTTTAAACACTGAATTAATAGCATTATGATCTAATTTCAGTACTGAAGTCATAACTTTCAAAAAAGATACATTTGACTAAGTAACTTTTTCCAAAGCACTTAATAAAAACCATCCTGTAGGCTTCTTAAATACCTTTAAGAAATCTTTTAGAGTCAAAGTGACTGAAAAACTGCCCCTGGGATTTGGGAAATTAAATTCTTAAGCACACATCTAAGATTCAACATTCAAGTTCATCATTTGATACCTCTTGAAATTTTATAGGCGTGTCCCTATTATTCCCAAATCGGAATCTTTCTAGATCACACACATAACTTATATGTCTTCCTATTTTATGTTCAGTTAATGTTACAATTTTTATAACTTCTATATTTGTGGTATAAACAAATACATTCAAGTCTCAAAAATGTTTACATCATGTTGTGTAGTGAATTCTTTTACATTCAAATTTTGGGTAGAAGACATTTGCTTAAAAAAAAATTTTAAATGTCATGATTAAGTTAATGGCAATTACTAAGCACATGCTTGTTAAAAGAAATATTGAGATTATTAATTCCTACCATTTTTTTCTAGATCTGTGCTCAAACTAAGTATATATCAGTAAACTATAGTGAGTTCCAAAAAGGCAGCAAATATATCCATTACAGTTTACCACTATATCTCAAGTAAAATGTATGATTTGTATTTGAATTAAAATATTTTTTTTCTTATGCAAGGTAACTGAACATATAAATTATTTGAAAAGAATTTGATTTTCCTATCCATTAAGAAATTACTCTTTGCTCTAGAGTGATATGTCTTCACTGAAAGACTATGTGTAAATTTCATATGGTTCAACAGAATATATAAACACATACAAGATAGTATATAAAAACTGTAACAAAATATACATTCCTCCTTAAACAGTTCCTGAGATAAATGATTAAACATACGTGAAAAGCAAGACCGAGGGTTAGCAACAACAAAAAGCTATACACGTGTACACTGTATATATGCATATATAATATATATATTTTAAAGCATGTTCTCATTAGTTGGAAACACAGAAATGAATTTTATGAGTTTCGAATACCAAAATAAAGAATTACACTGAGTCATGAAGCATTCCAACTCTTGGGGTTCATAAACCATTTTGGAAAATAATACTGATAATGGATGCTATGACTTTACCATTTCAAGTAGAAATACCTATGAATGAAGATTATTGATTGGTAAACATGTATTTAAATTACAATTGATAGACACAAAAAATCTAAATACCATTGGAGAGGATGTCCATATTCTTAGACAATGAATACAGGTTTAAATTATAAAGTAATGAGCTAGATGTGACTTTAAGAAAGCAAAGAATGTAAGACTGATTCAAAATTACAATTTAGTGGTTCATTTCTCTGATGTAGGAAGGAATGTAATTAAGAAGATATTGCAACCTCAATGCCCATAAAGAAATATTCAACAGCTTGTATTTCACTCTCAGTTAAGAACTTATTTAGGAACTTGAAATTTCTATTTTTACAGCTTTTTTTTTTAAACAAAAAATGAGCAGGTTTAAGCCAAAATTGAGAAAGTGGCAGTACTAGCATCCATGTGAAAGTGGCAGAAGCTAATGATAGTTGGCAGCAGAGATGAACACAAAAGGTTAAAACTAAAATTCTGGGGAAACTGTTTTCAGTGGAGGAGTTGCATGTCAGACTTCATTGGTAGTGATAAATACGGCTGAAATACATGGACTTGGTTGTCACAGGTCAGCGTGTGAACTAAGGGAGATCTAAACAGATATGTGTCTGAATTCATGTAGGCAGCAGTCACAAGTATAAGTAAGCAAACCTCAGGGCATAACTTTGCCATTCTAACAAAAACTTGACCAAGATTAGGCTATAAAATAACAGTTTTCTAGTTTATCTACATTTTAACTTTTTCTTTCTTTCTTTTTTTCCTGTGAGGTTGGGAATCATCAGCAGTACTAAAAGACTTTTACATCCCTTTCTTAAAAATATTGACTAATTTTTATTAACTTTCCGGAAAATGGACTATAATCTCAAAAACAGTAAGAAATCAAATTCCACAAAATAACTTAGTTTAATTTCCCAAGAAAATAAATATTTATAGAGAAAAATAAAACATAAGCATTGAAAATGTTTATAAAATAATGAACTTTATTCTACAGCCATTCTTCAAACTCAATCTCATTATTTTTGCAATATTTCTACCCATCAGAGGAGTGTGTGTGTGTGTGTGTGTGTGTGTGTGTGTAAATAGAGAGTAAATAGGTACAGAAAAGTAGATAAGAGAGAATGCTAACAAAAGAGAATGATGAGAAAACATGGGTCAAAGAACCTATATTTAAAGTAATCAAAACAGCATAGTAGAATACAGAGAGCATGGATGGAGAGGCAGACTCCTATTATTAGATTTCTAGCTAACTGATTGGGAGTATATTACATCAATAAAAGTGATTAACCTTCTACATGTGGCTATCCAATTTTCTCAGCACCATTTATTCAATAAGGATTATTTTCCCCAGTGTATGTTTTTGTCTGCTTTGTCAAAGATCAGATGGCTATATGAGGATGGTTTTATATCTGGGTTCTCTGTTCTTATCCACTGGTCTATCTCTCTGTTCTTGTGTCAGTATCATGCTGTTTTGGTTACTATAGACTTGTAGTATAGCTTGAAGTTTGGTAAAGTGATGCCTCCTGATTTGTTCATTTTGCTTATGGTTACATTGGCTATTTGGGGTCTTTTCTGGTTCCATATGAAGCATAGCATTATTTTTTCTAGATCTGTGAAAAATTATGTTGATTTTGGTACTTTAATGGGGATTGCATTGAATCTGTAAATCACTTTGGGTAGTACAGACATTATAACAATATTTATTCTGCCAATCCATGAGCATGGTATGGTTTTCCATCTGTTTATATTCTCTGCTATTTCCTTAGTGTTTCATAGTTCTCCCTGTAGAGATCTTTCACCTCCTTGGTTTAATATATTCCTAGGTATTTTATTTTCTTTGTTGCTATTGTTAAAGGTATTGCATCTTTGATTTGATTGTCAGCTTGACAGTTGTTGGTGAACTAATGTCATTCGTAACAACATGAATGGAACTGGAGACCATCATTTTAAGTGAAGTATGGCAAGAATCGTAAAACAAAAACCACATGAATTCACTACTAAATTGTAACTAATAGATCAACAGTCATGTACACATAAGGTAGTAAAATTCAATGGAAATCAAGCAGGTGGGAGAGGAGAGGAGGGAATGGGTAAGTTCACACCTAACGAGTATAATGCACACTATTTGGGTGATGGGCACACTTATAACTTTGAGTCAATCTGTATAAAAGCAATCCATGTAACCAAAAATTTGTACCCCCATAATATTCTGAAATAAAAAAATAAAAAAGAAATATTAACAATTTTAAACAATCTCCTCCACAAAATAGAAGACAAAGTAACAACTCCTGCCTGATTTTATAAGACCAGTTTTAGTCCTGATATAAAAGCAGATATTATAATAAAAAAACAAGAAACTAATAATCCTCATGAATATAGATGCAGAATTTTTTAACAAATTATTAACAAATTTAATCCCGCTTCTCTCTATATATACAAATGTAGCATAATACATCACAGTCAAGTGGAGTTCATTCCAATAATGTGAGCCTGTTGCAATATCAGAAATTAAATCTACATAATTTGTGATATTATCAAAATAAGAAGAAATATCAATAGAGACAGAAAAAAAGCATTTGACAAAATTCAACATTCATTTATGATAAAAAATTTCAGCAAACTGAGAGTACTTCCTTAACCTGATAGAGGTCATCTATACCAACCTACAACTGATATTATAATGGTGAGAGACTGACAAAGCAAGAATGTCTTCTCTCATCACTACTGTTGACCATTGTATTAGAAGTCCTGAACAGTAATATAATTTTTAAGAAAAATCAATAAAAGCTCCCAAATTGGAAAGAAAAAAATTTCTCTCTATTAAAAGAAACATGATTTTCTATGTGGAAAAACACCTGGAACCTTAAAAACAAAAGCAAAGAAAAGCAAACAAAAATCTCTAAGAATAAGGGAATGCCGTAAGTCACAGGATACAGAACTCAATTGTATCTCTACATACTAGTAATGAGTATCTATAAATCAAAAATAATTAAAACTACACCAAGTACAATATCACCAAAAAATTCAATATTTATGTTTAGATCTAACAAATATGCACAATCTATATGCTGAATAATAGAAAACACAAAAGAAGCCCTAAATAATGGGTATATACACTGTGTTCATGGATTAGAAAGCTCATTAAGACATCAATTCTTCAAAAATTGACTTACAGATTCTACACATTTTCAATTGAAGTCCTAGAAGGACATTTTGTAGATACCAACAAATCAAATGTAAATTTTTATACAATAGAAAAGTAATTATAGTAACCAAAACATTTTGAAAAAAAATTATTTCAAGCCTTCACTCTACCTGATTGTTAAGACTTATCATAAAGTTATAGCAATCATAACAGTGTTTTATTGGCAAAAAGGATAAACACACAGATAAAATGAATAAAATAGAACATAAATAGAACCATACAAAAATGTTTAATTTATTTTTGACAAAGATGCTTTAAAGGCAACTAATAAAAAAAGAATTGATTTTGAATAAATGGTGCCAGAAAAATTGAACATCCATATGTAAAAAAGTGAACCTTGACCTGTATTCATATTTTTGTCAAAATTTACAGTACATGGACACAAAGGCCTAAATGTAAAACATAAAACTTTAAAACTTTAAAAGAAAATACCCAAAAGAAAACTTATGATGTGAGAATAGGCAACCATTTCACAGAGACAGCATCATTAGACAGAAACATTATTAACTGGACTTTGACAAAAAATTTTTCAAATGTTCTGAAAAACAAATTATTTAAGAAGTGAAAAAACAAGTCATATGCTGGGAAAAAAGCATTTGCCAATCACCTATCTGACAAAGTATAGGCACACAGAATAGGTAAAGAACTATCACAACTCAATAATGAGGAAAATAATGTGGACAAAGTTTTGAACAGCCACATTACCAAAGAAGAAAGAGAGCAACTGAGCAAATGAGATGATGCTCAACAACAGTCATTAGGGAAATGCAAATTAAAACCACCATGTGATAGCATTACACATCTATTAAAAAGGCTAAAATTACAAACAAAACAAAACCTGTTAACATCAAGTGCCAGCGAGGAAATGGAGCAACTGACAGTCTCATGCATTTCTCCTGAGAATGTAAAATGATATGACAACTTTAGAAAATCATCTGGCAGGTTTTTATAAAGTAATCATTTAATTACTAACTGACCTTGCATCCCCACTCCTGGGTATCTACCCAAAATAAATGATAACTTATGTTCACTCAGGACTCCAGGCAAATGGCTATAACATACTTATTCATAACGGTGAAAAACTACAAATCAAAACGCCTTTCAGTTAGGAAACAGAGAAATGAACTGTGGTAATCCATACAATGTAGTACTACTGCGTGATTAAAAAGGAACATACAATTGATACACACAATCCACATGGAGGAATACCAGATGCATTCTCGTAAGTGAAGGAAGTCAGACTCAGACAGTCATGAGCTATATGATTCATTTATATGACATTCAGAAAAAGGCAAAACTATAAGGAAAAAGAGAGTTTTGCTACAAAGCAGCTGCATGAAAGTGTCTTTGGCTTAATGGAAGTATTAATCTCTCAGTATCTTTATTGTAGTGGTGGGTACAAGACTATATGTTTGGGCCGGGCGCGGTGGCTCATGCCTGTAATCCTAGCACTTTGGGAGGCCCAGGCGGGCGGATCCTTTGAGCTCAGGAGTTCAAGACCAGCCTGAGCAAGAGCGAGACCCCATCTATACTAAAAATAGAAAGAAATTATATGGACAACTAAAAAAAAGAAAAAATATATATATAAAATTAGCCAGGCATGGTGGTGCATGCCTGTAGTCCCAGCTATTCGAGAGGCTGAGGCAGGAGGATTGCTTGAGTACAGGAGTTTGAGCTTGCTGTGAGCTAGGCTGACGCCATGGCACTCTAGCCTGGGCAACAGAGTGAGACTCTGTCTCAAAAAAAAACAATAACAATAATAATGATAACAATAATATTTGAAAAAAAATTTTAAAAAGTCTATACATTTGTCAAATCTCATAATACTCAATACCCAAATGTATGGATTTTGTTGTGTATATATATAAATTATACCTCAATACAACTGACATTAAAAAAGTGTCTGATATATTGTTAGTTGCATTATTTTACTATCCCTTTATAGATATTTTATGTTAAAATCTGTATAAGTTTTGTGTATAGAAAAATCTACAAGAAACCATAGTTTCAAAGGCATGTTTATATATGAAGTTTTTGCTTTTGACCAATTCAGTTAATCCTATTAACAATATTATTTGAGTACCCCGAAAAGTATTTTGTGTTATCTATGTCATATGGGTAATTTAGCAATGATTCTCTCTAGCCTTCAAGTTCCCTTTATTATTTTGGGGGGAAGTTTCAAGAAAATTTTCAAGAGAATTAAGTCACATTAAAAAAGAAACATGAAAAATAAAAAAAATTAAAATAGTACTATTAATAGCCACCCATGTATTGACAAATATTACTTTTAAAATGAACATGAGAAGTTATATTTTCTTTCTGTACTCTGATTTTCAAAATATTGTGAAAAGAACAGATATTGGGTTCAGCTGGTCCTAGATTTTAAACTAATTCTGCCACTAGTTAGCCTTGAGTTAGCTCTGAACAAGTCATTGCACTTATCTTTCTGATATTCAGTGATATAATCTGTAAAATGGTGATATCATATATCATATAGAATGGAGGTAGAAATTATATGAGATAACATGAATATAAAGCACATGATATTCAACCTAACCCAAGAAAGCCACCCACAGATTGTCTGCACCTTAATTAGATATGCATATTACTCTTATCTGCTTTTGGAAAACAAAACGAAACAAATATTTTCTTCACACAGATGCTTCTTATCTTTATGCTATGAAGTTATTTATTTGAATTTGTTTTAGAGAAGGAGAAGTATCTATTTAATAAAATATGTCACTCATAGTCAGCATAGATAGACTTACCATCATACTGAGAACTAAAATATTTAAATAATTGTACTGACTTAAATCCCAGCAGTGTGAAATGTATATGTTGGCTGCGGTGGGAGCAATGGAGGGGTGGTAAAGACTTTGGATAAGTAAAATAAACTAACAATGTTGTACCATTCTTAGCTTGCTTCCAAAGCTATATATAATGTGAAATGTAACTTGCCCTTGACAACATAAAAAGCAGCTTATAAAATTATCCTTTTTTCATTCACTACTGGTTGTCTTCATCACAATAACCTCAATTGATGGAAAGAGACTTTGGCAGGGAGGTAGGTTATGAGGGATACAATGCAGAGAATGTAGTTAAGAATCCCTGATCTTATTTTGAAAGAATACATGAATTTGAAAACAATACTAAACATAGTAAACAGATGTGTGCACCTACTTCTAGCATTTTTAAACCTTATATTTGGGCAACCAATTGGATTTTTGTCTCCTTATATTTAAATATTTAATAGTTCAGTTTAAAGGACATGGATTGGACATTCTGAAATTTTTACTACAAATTATTAATTCTTCCAGCTTGGATTCAAAGTTTAAAACTCTAGAAAAAAAGTTTTTTAAAATTTTCATTTAAGTTAGAATACAAAATACTCACTTTAAAGTCAAATAATGTAAAAACAAGATTAATGATATAAAATACAAAACAATGAAGTTGCATTGATCCACAAAAACCACGCAAACTATTAATGAAAATAAAGATGATTTAGCTCATGTCTTAAGAAAATACCTATAGTCTTTTCAAGAATATATAATTAAGGACATATACTCATACCTCCAAGTAGAGTCATTCATTCATCAGACCTCAGATTCATTAAAATCAATTCTTGATTTAGGTTTGTCAGCTACTAAAAGATATGAGAGTGGCAATCAGTTTTGATTAGCGTTCATTATAGGGCCTATCTGACTTAGTGGCTGTTAGGTTTGCTTATTTTTACTGTCCTTATTTTCTAAAACTCTCTGAAGCACTGAATATATAATTGAATGTTGTAAACAAAATGAACAGGTGATTTAGAACCATACTTTCTGAATGTCAGGATCCTTTCTTTCCACAGGTCAAACTATATTTTAAAATTATCCCTCTTAAGCCCATAGAGGTCATAATAATCTCAGCCATTGCCATACTGGGGATTGAATCTAGCTCTGTAAACATACACAACAGCATTACCACATTACTTCTCTGAAGTACAGTCACTTGCGTTCTTGAAAAACGCTGTAATCCCCATTTTAGCAGACAATCCTTTCAGAGTCAGGCTGGTAATTTGGCTTTATTAACCACAAATTTCAAAAGATCAGTGATCCATTAGAATTATTTTCAAGAAAGCAGCTTTCAGAAGACTATTTCAACATTTTTCTCCGACACACACGCACATGCGCACACACACACACACACACAAATACACATCCCCCCCTCAGTATTTATAAATGTACTCCATGCTCCATTCGGACATGCTATGACCATTACTAGCACTACATATGTTGTTGAGTTCATCTTTCTCTTTCTAACGAAATTTTGCTTAGCATTCAACACATAATAAAACTTATATTTCTAACAATTTTTTTTTTTTCATTTCAGTCAAGAAAGAGCTCTCTTTCCGCTGAACTTGTGTAGTCTTTCGTATGTGTTTATTAAGGTAAGTTACATGGGACTTTGTAGTAGCCATGTATGCCTGAATATAACAGTTTCTCTTACTAGCTAGGTTTAAGGTTCTTATAGTGTCTCACTCTTTCCCAGAAAGAACCTGAGTCATAAATTCCTGTCCCACAATGTTGTTAGGGACTATGACCCCAGAGAATCAGGAGTGAGGGAAAAGGAGGATGAGCCAGGAAAGGAGGCAGAGCCAGTGTAACAGTGCATTACTGAGCTGGTCACTGATGGTGTCAGATGTAATTGGTCCCTCAGTTTTGAAAGACTGTCTTCAAAATGGTCAAATAAACTCCTTCCAGGAGAACAAAATCATAGGCCAGCTTCTGGTCTAAGGTTTATCCAATGGAGTACCACCTTCCTGCAGAAATGGGCCACTTACCTACAGTTGCTGACAGGGCTCCAATGCATCACATGCTTTAGTGACAACAATGAAGCCCTACAGAGTACATAAAAGAAGCACAGCAAAGACCTGATGTGTGACACTGTTGGGTGCTGCACATAGGAAATTGCACATATGAGATTACTCAGAGTTGTTGTCCCAGTGGCTGGGGCAGAACCAAGGGCCATCTGCCCAGAACACAGGTGGTACTGAAAGAATTTAAGGTGGCACATAGGAAGTGTCTGATTTAGTTTGTTGGTATCATGAAGCTGTAATCATAAAGCTGAAGTTCATCTTTGAAATACCCACTGTACTGCAAATGTTTTATATGTGACATTTATAAAAATATTTGCTGAATAAATAACAATGTTAAGAAAATGTAATGGAAGTTTAGAGTGAATGTTCACATTACAAGTGAACAATTCTGTTAAAAGAAAAGACAACAGGTTAATAACCACTAATTGTTTAAAACTGGAAAGAGTTTAGGCAGCTATTAGTTTAAATACAAAGTTGTGAATAACTTGCATTCCACTCTGTTGAATCATTGAGAAAGAGCTATTTTCTTATTCTACTTTTGGTGAAAATAGCTGTGTGACTTCTTTAGGCCTTATTTTTTCCATCTGTGAAGTCGTAGGAATGAATTTGATGACATCTAATATTTTCTACAAACTAATTTGTTTGAGATTCTGCATCTATGGCAAATAAATAATTAGACATTAACAAATATGGAGCACAAATTATGAGCTTTCTAGTTGCTAAGAATACAGTCATGAAAGCTAGATATGACTCCTGCTCTATTGAAGTTTAAATTCTAGTGTGGGGAGTTATACAGCCAAAGAAATACGTGCGCAGTGTATGAACAGCTAGGAGGCCAGAGAGATGGGTTGCAATATTTACTAGGGTGGCCAAGGTAGGCCTCATGGAAGAAGTGGAGAGATGGATCCAAACAAATGGATAATGAAGGAGGAGCAGAAAGAAGAATGCTAGTGTTTGAGGAGGGAGTGGACTTCACATATTCTGGGAAACATGTGATAAAGAACTCTGTGATTTGAGCCAAATGATGGAAGTAGAGACTATTACAGGGATGATGCTAGAAAGTTAAAAGGAAGTCAGATCACGTAGCACTGTAGAACATTTTAAGGAATTTGGCTTTTACTCAGAAAGAGATAGAGTCACTGAGGGTTTTGAGCAGACAAATGATATGCTTTGACTTAAGTTTTTTAAAAAAGATCAGGATTATTTTGGCTGCAGTGTTGAGAATAGATTATGTTAGCGCAAGTGTGTAAACAGAAATATGAAAGTAAATGGTTTCCAAAAGACACATCTATTAATAGTATAATTTCTGTAAAACTAGCAATCTAGCTAAAGTGATGGTAATAACCCCAAGTGTTTGAATTTAAGTTTTTATTTATTTATTTATTTATTTATTTTTTATTCTATGGCCATCGGGGTGGCTAAAAGGTTTTACCTATCCTAAAGTAGATTAGACAAAAGTCACTTTCTCCAAGGGTCCAGAGTTAAACTGCCACAATCATAGACAGAGGACATTTGGCTCCAAGCAAAAAGAAAAAAAGAGAGAGAAACAGGATATAAACACACATATTTTCCCTTTTATATACTAGTATATAGAATTGATATGTTGATTACTATCTAGTACCTACCTGTATTCTTATAAAATTTTATAAATTACAAGTGATTGCATGTGTATACATAATATATAAAACTAAAAGTATTTTATTAATATTTTGTATATAAAAACTATATATCAGTATATAAAACAAATATATATATATAACTATATATATTTTGTTATAAAAATTTATTCTTTCCATTTATTATGTCAGGTATTACAATAATGCCATGAGATCATCAATGTCCCTATTAACAGGTAAGGCCACATGGTCAAGGTCATATAGCAAATGGAAGGGTGACTTACAGATTGGTGGAGGTGAATACTTGTGGTGCTCATTCTTCCATTCTTGTGATACCTCACTTCAGAGGATGGGCTCAAGCTCTATCTAGGATAATATAAGAGGTGCTAGATCACCAGTGTTTTTTGTAATTAAGTAGTATTCATACTCACAGATTCTGAGGTGTAAGACATTAACATTTATGGAGAGAGGTGGCAATATTCTGTCTATCACAAATGGTGAGCAAAGCTTAAGGTGATGAGATGCTAGATGCATCTTTCCCTTTCATCATAACTTTGGTCAGAATCCATATGAATATATATGTAGTAGGATACAGGACACCACTTATTTCAAAACTATACTATTTAGTTATTTATTCTTATGAGTTCATTGGATAATTATAGATAACATCTAACATTTCAACACTCTGCCCTTATTATTTCACTTCCCTGTGTGATCGTGAGAGAAGTGGTCTATGTGGGAGACTTTCCAAATTATGTACCTGGAATATTCAAGACATGTTTAATGTTGCTTGTTCTTAGAGTGTGTATGTAGGTGTGTTATTTTTCAAAAGGTAGTGACTAGCAAAGTAGGAATAGAGAACAAAAAGACAGGATATGTGAAAGCCTCGCTCGTTGTTACCACTCATTAGATGATAGACTGGTAAAAGTTCTTGCTTAAATGGAATAATGATGTTGCTTAAGATTGAAGAAGCTAAATTGGAAAATATTCTGATATACTGATCATTGAATGTTGAAGATCTTGCCATGCTGAATGACATAGAAAAAGGTTATCCACCCATGGTCCTGGATCACTGGTTTTCTCCTAAAGAGATTGTAGATTTCTATGCACGATATAGAGTGGACATACATTGAGTTAGGATATGAGGATGTGGAGGCAGACCTTAAACTCAAGTGAAGTCAGGACATAGTCTTTCTTCAAAAACTTGTATTTAAGGCCTGCATTCTAGAAAGGAGAGGAGACATGCCCAACGGCACATCCATAAAGGCATGGTACACTAGCTCCTGTGTTGTGTTGGCAGCCTGGGGTTAAGGGAAATGTATACCTCTTTCATGGTAATACATTATGTGGTAGGGGACCAGTATAAAGATTTTGGAATTATGTTCTTTAAGAATAGTCATATTGCATGCTAAGTTTCAAGTCTTTGTGTTGTAATTTTCTTCACTATTGTACAATCTTCATCATCATGTTGGTAAAAGTTGCAAACCAGTCTTTATCTCACTATGAGTGTTTGCAAAAAGGATGGACAGGTGTCCACAACTCAGTTTGAAGAGTTTAGAGGACAGCCATATAAGCATAAAGAAAGCCAGAAGTGGGTAACATGCAGAAAACTGTTTAGAAGTTTTTATCTGGAATCAGATGGGAAATGGAGGTGGAAAGTGAACGCTAGGAAAAATTTTGGATCAGATACATATCCCAGAAAATCTCTGGAGACCTGGTAAATGATTAAATCCTTACATATAATCAAATTGGATTACGAGTCTGTCTTTTTATCCAGGCATTTAAGGAAAATCTGACTTTAAGGGATTAGTAAACTTTGAGACATTTGTGCTAGGTACATTGAGAAGAAGTATAGTATTTTGGAAGAACTTAAAAGTATATTTAGCTCTTGTCTTGTAAGCCAGCCCTTCACCCTCCATTTAACTACATGAGGCCTTCATATGGCATGCCAATATTGATTTTTATTTCATTCAAAAGTTCTTATTTCAAAAGCCATGTTTGATTCATACAATTACAAAATGATAAAATAATAGAAAACAGTGTTTGGATATTATGAAAACACACACAGGACCATTTAGTAATACTTTAATAAGCTTATATTAATACTCTAGAACAGTGGTCTCCAACTTTTTTGGCATCAGGGACTGGTTTTATGAAAGACAATTTTTTTCACGGACCGGGGGAGGGGATGGTTTCAGGATGATTCAAGAGCATTACATTTATTGTGCACTTTATTTCTATTACTATTACATTATTAACTTCTCTGCTAATGATAATCTGTATATTTGCAGCTGTTCCCCAGAGCTAGCATCACCGCCTCAGGTCCACCTCAGATCATCAGGCATTAGATTCTCACGAGGAGCTCACAACCTAGATCCTCTGCATGCACAGTTTATAGAAGGATTTGTGCTCCTATGAGAATCTAATGCTACCGCTAATCTGACAGGAGGCAGAGCTCAGGTGGTGACATGAGTGATGGGGAGTGGCTGTAAATATAAACGAAGCTTCAACTGCTTTTTGCCTGCTGCTCAATTTCTGCTATGTGGCCCTGTTCCTAACAGTCCACAGACCAGTACTGGTCCAAAGCCCTAGAGTAGAGTTTTGATTTGGATTCTAAGTGTACTTTGTCTGGTCATTATAAATCACTACCACTTGAGAGAGAAAAAAGAGAGAAAAAAATGAGTATGTACTCTCTAACATTATATACAGGCAAAATTACCGTCCTTAACATGACATATGTTATGCTATGCTCCTAAATATTGCTCTTAAATATTAAGGACATACTATATGCTAACATTTGTCTTTATCCTCATGTTTGGATTATAAAATATTTGATGTATAAAGAGTATCAAAGAAAGTAAGAGAAAATGGCTTTAAGAAAAGAAATTTTATTTTCATAAAACACATACACACATTACTGTAGGTAGTTTCTGAAATGGCTCTCAATGATCCCTTCTCCTGATATTCATATCTTATCCTTTCCCCTTGATCATGAGCTTGAGATTAATCATGTTTGAGCTTAATCACTTCCAGGTTTAGATTAAAAATGCCTGGTTTTCTCCTGTAGAGACTGTACATATCTACTCACAATAGAGAGTGACATATCTTACACACTCTTAGTTGCTGGCTTTTTTGAAATTGTTCCCATGTTGTGAGGTGCCTTGTGGAGAAGGTCCATGTGGTGAGGTAGTGACGTAAGACTCTAGCCAACAACCAATTAGGAATAGTGATGCAGAAACTGAACCCTGCCAACAACCACTTCAGGGATGGATCCATCACTACTTGGGCCTTGGGAGACACTTTGAAGCCTTGTGTCAGACACAAGGCTGACACTTTGTAGCCTTCTGAGATATTCAGACCCAGAGGACCCAGCTAAGTATTGCCTCACTTTCTGATCCACAGAAACTGTAAGATAATAAGTATTTGTTGCTTTAATGACTAAGATATGGGGTAATTTGTTAAACATAAATACATACCTTGTACACATACACACATAAACATGCAAAAAAAACATAACTTTTGAGAAAAAACAAAGAAAAAAAAACTAGATGCAAGAATTAGACACAGTTCATCATAAACTAAGTATAACATATTTGATTACAGCATGTGAAAATCATAGGGTATCTTTTCCTTATACATGTTATAGTTTTCAATAGAAAATTAAAATGATGCTGAAATCCACACACTGTGAAGTTAAGAAAGAGACAGAAAACTTATAGAATGTATGGGAGGTAGTTGTTAAAAATAATTAAAAGGTTCAAATCAAAATTTATATATAAGAACTTATATTTAAGAAAATGTATAAGACTATAGAAATACATCTCCTCTGGCAGTAATTATTACTGTATTACCATAATATAATAAAGTTCTGAGTAACAAATGTGTAGCATATTTATGCAACAATCCAGGTAAACAGACGCCTGTCCTTTCATGAGGAAGCAAAAAACAATTCCATTCTTCAGTAAAAACATTTCGTCTTTGTTTAAAGATACTTTTTCTGTGATTATTTCCAATAAACTGCAAAGCCTCTCAATCTTAACAAAACGTTTTATTTGATCAACTGTATTTTATAAGTAACATTTCCCACATGGCATAAATTATGTTAATTTTTGAATATAGATTTTGCTTTGTTTTTTTAATAATTAGTTCATGAGAAGGGGAAAAAAATCAAAAATTTTCCCTAAGCAATTATACCTCAATCATTTCAAGCAATTTGCCAGGCTTATGACTGCGGCAGATAATAAAAAATTGTCCTTCCAAAGCTAAGCTGATTACTATATCATACATACCTACCTGTGTTCTAAAATTTTATAAATTGCATGTGATTGGAGCTCAGATGAAATTTAAATCACTGATTGCCTTTAACTATAGGAAACACTATTCAAAGAAATGGTGACGTGAAACCCAAATCTATTTACATACACACTGAAAAAAACACAAAATGGAAAGTGATCTAATCAAATATTGCATAAAATTGACAAGGAGAATGAAGAGTTATATAATATCTCTCTCTCGTGGTAAATGATTTCTCTCTTTGAGTGGGCACGTTGCTAACTGATGTATGCTGGAAGAATGTGTTTAGCTTTCACAACAACCAAATCCGACACTGAACCTGAAATCAGTTAGTGAGACAGGCAGGAGGCTTCTGGCTGGATTCCACATAATGTTGTTACTTCGTGGGATTTCTATGCCCTAGGCAGGTTTGGAAAATGTTTTTTTATCAGCTAATACCAGACTAATTATGCTAATAAAATGGTGGAGAGTGGAACTCACTGATTTAGAAACTGTATAATATATAAAAGCACAGTATAAAATTAATCTATGGTGAATTCCAGAGTAGTTTGAAATATTAGCCATCACATTTCTAGAACAGTTTCCAGACGTTTGGGAAGCTTAATCACTGGTTACAATACTGTTATGTTATGTTCATTTTTTTGGCAGTCTTAGAATCTTCTGCTGTCTCATCATTGGGTCTTTCTCCCTTTTCAAAGAAGCTCTTCAGCAATGTTTGTTTTTTACTCAATTTTGGTAGGGTTAGCTTGTGGGCTTACCAAAATTGTGACAGAGACAAGTGCATATTGCAGGAAAGAGGCATCAGAAGTGGTAAATAAAATAAAGAACAGGCCATGTGCAAACTAAGTGTCCGATTCTGACTTAAAGCCTGCCACCAGATGCAACTGTACAAATGAAGTACATCAACTCACTTGCCACTATAAAGCCTGATATCAGATGCAGCTTTACAATTGAAGTAAGATGCTCACTTGCCCCTATAAAGCTTGCCACCGGATGTAGCTTAATGGTCACTTGCAACTCACTGATAGGGTTTTGATATGAGTCTGCAGGCAATTGATTTATTATGGTCTCTGTGCAGTGAAACCTCTCTGCTAATGATAATCTGTATTTGCAGCTGCTCCCCAGCACTAGCATCACCACCTCAGCTCCACCTCAGATCATCAGGCATTAGATTCTCATAGGAGCGTGCAACCTAGACCCCTCACATGTGCAGTTTACAGTAGGGTTTGTGCTTCTGTGAGCATCTAATGCTGCCATTGATCTGACAGTAGGCAAAACTCAGGTGGTGATGTGAGCATGGGGATCAGCTGTAAATACAGATGAAACTTTACTTCTCACCCGCCACTCACCTCCTGCTGTGTGGCCTGGTTCCTAACAAGCCACAGACCAGACTGGTTCCACTCCCTACCCCGGTGGTTGGGGACTGCAGCTGTACCAGACACTTCTAAAATAAAATGGCTCAAATGTTTACACAGTGTACCCTACAAATATTATCATTTCTGTGTTTGCGATTTTTGAGAACACGGTTGAAAAGTACTCAATTAGATGGAGCATTTTCCTTTTAAACACTTCCTTATCCCTTTGAAAGTAGCATTATTCCTAGCTAGAAAGATAAGGTTCATTTGCCCCATGCCGTTAGCAGTAAGTTTGTTTGTATATTACTCTAATTCTCTTCCTTTGTTGAGATAGCTATTTTTTTTTATTTCTTAGTGAACATTTGTACCTTAAGGGAACTATTCTGTATCCATTATTTTCCAAAGGTGAAAGGACTCAGCAAATGCTGATGTCTGAAAGGGTACCTTGACTGAAATCACAAAGTTAATGTAATAAACCTGATAGTGCTCTAGGAGCTAAGGTCTAGTTTAGATGTGCTAATAAAAAACAGCCTTATAATTCCCAGTTCAAACTGTTTCCACCATATCCAAAGCTGCTTCAGTAACTAGTCTAATAACTATATTTTATTTAAGGCATTTAAACAAAATGTAATACTTTCACTGCAATATAAAAATATATTTAATAATGATGACGATTTTCAGAAATTAATATTTTCAGAACTAACAAGAGAAATATTATAAGGTAGTTGGTATTTAAAAAACTGATTTCTGGATCCTGAATAATGATAAAAGTTTACCCCATTAACACTAAGGGTCATATGGGAAGATATAAAACTGTAGCTATTCTTTGGCTTGCTAGAAGCTACAAGAAGATAATTTAAATTTGAATCACTGTAATATTATAGCATCCCAAGTTCCCTTTGTAAAATCCAGGGTTGCACTTACTCATTTTAATGACCACACTTTTTTGGAAACTTTTCAAATTGTTTCCATACATTCTTCTTGGACATAAACTAAAATTAGCCAGAGTAATACAGATTTCCCATCAATATGGTATTGAAAAAAATAGTATAGTTATATCCTTCCAAGTACTTTGTTTTTTGTTTGTTTGCTTTTGTTTTTTTTTTCCAGGAAATTATGGGGGTACAAACATTTTGGTTACATGATATGACTTTGCCACAGCCCAACCATGATTTGAGACATGCCCTTCCCCCCCTATAATGCTCACCACATCCATTAGTTGTGAGTTTACCCACCCCCAACCCCCCTATCCCCAAAGAATATTACTACTGTGTGAGCACCTTCGTGTTGATCAGTCAGTGCCAGTTTGAGGGCAAGTACATGTGGTGCCTATTCTTCCATTCTTGTGATACCTTACTTCGGAGGATGGGCTCAAGCTCTATCCAGGAAAATATGAGGTGCTAGATCACTGTCGTTTTTTTGTAATTGAGTAGTATTCCATTGTATACATATACCATATTTTATTAATCCACTCATGGATTGATGGGCACTTGGGTTGTTTCCATATCTTTGCTATAGTGAATTGTGCTGCCATAAACATTCGAGTGCAGATGTCTTTATAGAATGACTTTTGTTTCTTTGGGTAGATGCCTAACGGTGCTATTGCTGGATCAAACGGTAGTTCTACTTGTAGCTCTTTGAAGTATCTCCAAATTCTTTTCCAGAGAGGTTGTACTAATTTGCATTCCCACCAGCAGTGTAAGAGTGTTCCCATCTCTCCACATCCTTTTAGATCTGGGACCAGGCAAGGATGCCCACTATCCCCACTTCTATTCAACATAGTGCTGGAAGTCCTTGCTACAGCACTTAGACAAGAGAGAGGAATTAAGGACATCCAAATGGGGACAGAAGAGATCAAACTCTCACTCTTTGCTGATGATATGATATTATATCTAAAAAACCCCAAGGATTCAACCAAGAGACTCCTGGAATTGATAAATGAATTCAGTAAAGTCTCAGGATACAAAATTAATACACACAAATCAGAGGCATTCTTATATACCAATAATAGTCAAGCCAAAATTCAAATCAAAAATCCAGTACCTTTTACAATAGCCTTAAAGACAATCAAATATCTAGGTATATATTTAATGAAAGAGGTGAGAGACATATACAGGGAGAAATACAAAACACTAAGAAAAGAAATTGTAGAGGATGTAAACAGATGGAAAAATCTACCTTGCCCATGGATTGGTAGAATCAGCATTGTTAAAATGTCCATACTACCTAAAGTGATCTACAGAATTAATGCAATCCCTATCAAAGCACCATCATCATTCTTTACAGATCTAGAAAAAATAATTCTACGCTTGTATGGAACTAGAGAAGACCTTGTATAGCCAAAGCAATCTTAAGCAAAAAGAACAAACTGGGGGATATCAGTCTACCAGACTTCAAGCTGTATAATAACTAAAACACCATGATACTGGCACAAGAATAGAGACATAGACCTTTGGAACAGGACTGAGAATCCAGAGATGAAACCATCCATATATTGTCATCTAACCTTTGACAAAGCAGACAAAAGAAAAAAAAATACACTGGGGAAAAGAATCCCTTTTCAATAAATGGTGCTGGGAAAACTGGATAGCTACATGCAGAAGATTGAAACTAGATCCTCACCTCTCACCTTTTACAAAAATCAATTCAAGATGGATAACAGACTTAAACCTAAGACATGAAACCTTAAGAATCCTAGGAGAAAATATAGGGAAGACACTTTCGGACATCAGCCTAGGCAAAGAATTTATGAAGAAGACCCCCAAGGGAATCACAGCAGCTACAAAAATAAATAAGTGGGACCTGATCAAATTAAAAAGCTTTTGTACAGCCAATAGACAACCTACAGAATGGGAGAAAATATTTGCTCTCTACACATCCGATAAAGGGCTGATAACAAGAACCTATCTAGAACTCAAAAAAATCAACCAGAAAAAAATCAAACAACCCCATCAATAAATGGGCAAAGGACATAAACATAAACTTCTCATAAGAAAAGAGAATAAGGGTCAGCAAACATATAAAAAAATGCTCAGCATCGCTACTTACTAGAGAAATGCAAATTAAAACCACAGTGAGATATCACCTAACTCCAGAGAGATTAGCCTTTATCAAAAAATCCCACAGCTTCCAAGTACTTTGGCTTATTTGATTTCATCGTACCTTTAAGCAGTGTCATAGAGGTTATGCAATTAACAGAGTTAACTGTGTGGTAGCAGAGTTTGAAGTTTAAAAATCTAGATGCTTACTTGTTTGCTTGTTTTGGTTTTCTTGAGTTCACAACTCAGCCTGCTCTGTACACTTAAGAGTATGAGCTCTGGAATGACAGAAAAAACAGATCTAGATTTGAATGCTGTTTTTGCCACTACCCAGATTTGTGAAATTGAATATCCTTATTTAACTTCTCTGATTTCAGTTTTCTCATGAGAAAAGATTTATGTGTGTGTGTGTGGGGGGGAGGGGTTAGTGTTCTCATTGGTAATAAACAATACCATTACTTCATATCAAGTTTCTTACTACCTAGACAGATGCAGTGTTCCCCTCTTTCTTTCATTTTCCTTTATTTGAGAGTAAGTTAAAATATGGTTGGAGAAATTAATTTCATTGTTCTCAAACAATTCATTTTTCCATTTTTAAAACTCTTTTATTCTGTTTGTAAATTTGAGAGAGATGTCTCCTATTGTTAATGTGAAAATATTAATTCATCCAAAGGATTTTTTTTTAAAGTTAAAGATAGAGTAAATAACCATCATAGCTATAGTTTTTTTTTTTTCTCTTTAAAAACTCTAGTCAGCCAACAAAAGTTCTTCTCAATGAATATAGGCCAGTTAGGGCAAAGATTTGGTAGTCAACATGTAAAAGGATTAGCTGTACAATCTATTTTCAAGTTGTTGAATTGCATTATTTTGTAACTTTATCTTCTTTGAAAATTATAATTTTTAAAGACAATTAAAACATTTTTATTATGAATTATCATCCTTGTAAAGTTCTTTTAAATCAATAATGAATGTATTTTTATACTTAATGGAATTGCATACATTGTATTCAGGATAAAGTGCAAATATATAAGAAAAATTGTTTGGTAAAAATAATATTATAGAATTATATTTGTTTTATAGTCAATAATTTCTCAGTTTTTGTCAGTTAACATAACAAAACATTGTTTAGTAATTGCCAACAGCAAATTTACTGATAGCTAAAATTCAAAATGTTCTTCTTAACGCAAACATAATTACCAGCAGTAAAAGTTTAGTAATTTAGGAATTTAACTGATGGTGGTAATATCTGGTTTATAGTTGCCTAGAAATACCAGCTCAACATACATTGGCATCACTGAAAAACAATTCACATCTTTATAATAAATAGATATGAGTTAAAAGCACATTGAACAGAAATAGCAAAAGTGAACATATGGTCTTTATGAAATAGTGTGCTAAGTACTTTGAAAAGCTATTAATGTTAATCCTAATATTAAAATATTTTATTTTTGTATTACAAAGATAGTTTTCAAAGTATCATTGAGAATAAGAATTATATGTATAAGCACCATACACACTAGCTCGCTTATTCTTCCCAACTTTGCCACATAAGAATTATTATCCCTACCATGCTGAAGAATTTAAACTGAGACTCAAGGTGGTTAAAAATTTTCCCAATGTATTTAACTACTTGGTAGAAGGGCCAGGACTCATAAATAGGCTTGTATAATTCCAAGTCCATGATTTTTTTTCAGTTTATCTTGCTATTGCTCAAACAGGTGTGCTCTTAAAATTGCTTATGAAATATGCACAAACAGATGGTACTTGCTAAACATATAACTAACAATAATATCCTGATATTTTCAAATACTCAAGAGAATCTATCATAAAGATTTTGGAAATACACAACATAATATATTGCACCTATAAAAGCATGTAAGAACAGTCTAGACTAACACTCTATGTTAGAGAAAAATTAGACAAGAATGAGTTAAATGATTTAGCCAATTTACTATCAAGAAAACTTCAAATGCAGAGTCAAAGCACTTTTCTTTCATCTGTTTCAATAGTTTTCTCTCTTATATCCAGAAAATAGATTTTTGTCATAATATATATATTTCCTTGTTTAATCTAAATGGTGAAAGATGCTAATTCACAATAATAAACAATAATAAAACATACAATATCATTATTATCTCCCATCATCTTAGCAGAAACTTTTAAAAAGTGGTAACATTTAGTTAAAAAACTGTTTGACTAAAAGTATTTCCCAAAATTACGAAAAGTATATCAACATGATGTTTCTATTTAATACCATTAAGAAAACAATACCTACTACAAATAAACCTCATGATCCTCTTTCCAAATTTATCATAATTAATAAAATGTCTTAAAAAGGCTTGTTTTATTGTGAAACTGTCATTCAAAATATTTTATCCATAGAAATGGGTATTAAAGAACATTTCTAGTATTTTAAATTTGTTTTGTAAGCTACATCTGTATGACTAGGAATGATTATAAGCACTAAAAATTGCTGTCGAAGTTATCTAAGCTGAATGACATTTTAAACACCTTGAAGAATAAAACAATCTTTCCTATGTTTCATAAAAATCCTCTTTTGCTTTACAGTCTTTATGGGATTTATAAATCCCTGAATGGATACATTCAACTGGCTGACTCTATTACATTCTTTAATGCCTTCTTTGCTTCTAAAAAAATTATGCTGAGTGTATCTTTAGGATTTAAGCAATGAAAATGTTATGTAGCCAACTGACAGGAAAGCATTGATGTCCTGCTGGTTTATCAGCAGTCATAAGGGATTTTCATTCATTCAGACTCTCCCATGTATCTTCCCCTGTAATCAAGGGCATACATGGTTGAAGTACATGAAGAATAGTGCATAGTCTGGACATCTAAAAAGGGTAAAAAAATCAGTAATTAATACAAAAATAAACTCACCATTCAGGTTCAAATAAATTAGCAACAGAGACACTTGAATAAAGAACAAAGAAGAATCTTTGAAAACTCATGACCTCAATATATTGACAATATAATTCTATGTCCAAGATTAGTTTTGAATTCAGCACCACGTACTGCCTGCCTACTATTTATTCACACAGTAGAGATACACATAAATAAGGAGTTACCCACCTATAAATATTCCATCAATGTATTGTTACACATACTGGGTACATATTGTGCATATACAGCAAGATGGAATAATAACTGCAAGGCACATATTAAAAAATTATTGAATTCTATTCTCAGTCCAACTACTTATTTGATCTTACCAAGTCACTTAATATGCATGTCTTCAATTTTTTTTAACTTTTGTCTTTCCTTTCCACTGTATTATTTTAAGGATGAAATGCCACAATATATGTAAAAACACTGAAAATTAGAAAGCACTATACTAATATACTTCAGATTAAGAGGAACCTAAAATGGTTTCCCTTGGTAGCATGTTCCTGAGCACAGAAAGGTGACCTCAGCACTAAAGAGTGATGGCTCAATGCTCTAAATCTAGATTGTACTTGAAGTTTATTACCTAAATCTTTACTGCCAAGGAAGGTGGTGGGTTCAGTAATTTCCTCGTGGTTTTGGACAATTTGGTCATTAAACTCCTTTTAGATTACAATCTTTAGTTTCTTTAGATTATAAAATTGCTAACACTTTATAAAATTCCAGTTTAACAGTGAAATTCTCATGGAATAAGATAGTGCAATCAACAAACATCGAGCCAAAGATGAATTTTTGCTATTAATGGTAGATTGTGTTTGGCAAATAAAGATGTTCCCTTTCCATGGCTTCAAATATATTAAAAATGTATAATATCACTTCAAATTAAATATAATTTGAAATATAATATCAAAATTATATTTGATGTTATATAGTCTCAAAATTATTGAGACTTAGTAGACTAAAAACAATATACAACATTAATATACCAATACACATCTAAGTTTTTCAATTAAGGAGAATTTTATATTAATTTTTGCTTGGTAATACATATAGATTTCCAGTAGAAAGGAATTTTGAATACTACATCTTGACACTGATATAAAGTATATCATTTGATGATTAACATTTTATCAAATTTTAAGAAGTTATATTTAGCAGATTTGATTAGCGTAAATTCCAATTCAAAGACACTATTCCATATGGAAATTTCAGCTCTTTTCACAATGCATTACTTAAAATAAACAAAAATATTGATGGAAGTAACTAATTATAGTGTGTTGTTACTCACATATAATTGGATTATTATAAATATGCAGGGAAAAATTACACAGCTAATTCATATGCATATGTTCTTTCTGGATTCAAGCTACAACCTTTTAAATATTTTAAGTAGATTAAGGTAAAATTATTTGTCATGTTTGTTCATGTTAAGAGTTTTTCTTGAAGTAGAAAGCAACTTGAAAGCAATGCAAATGTTGATTTAATTTACATGTGAGGTACCAAGTGTAGCACAGGAAATGATTAATACATTTTTTTCTTAAAAACGTCATTTAATATTGTACAGACTTTTCTAGAGACTGAAATAAATCAAGTTTATTCAAACTAAAATACTGTAAAAATTTACTTGAGCCAATATTTTCCACTCTTAAAATACTTAAGACTCTAGCTTCAGGATCACATCTATTAGTCAGTCATACCTTACCACAAAGAACATTATTTGGAGAATAAAATTATTTTAAATCCTAGACATATTTTATAAAAAGATTTTGAATGAAAAAACCATGGAATAGGAAGACCCATGATGTTATGATAAAATAAGCTAAGATACTATAGGTCTTAATGATATGTTATTAGACATATGTGTATATTATGAAATAATCTAAACATGCCCATACATAAAGATACAGGTATATATTTTTCATTTTAAGCCAGTTAAATTAGTTCTATAACCTACTGCATAAGATTAATAAAAAGAAAATTAAACTATCTGTTGGTTTATCAGGATAATGCAGCACTTTTCTCATTGAGTTATTATGGATAATATTCATAATAATAAATGCATATAATATTCTTACTTAGTACAGTGCCTAGAGCACAGTGGATGCTAACTGAATGTTATTTGCTCTCTTTCTATTATGTAAACTCTGAGTGCAAGAACAAAAGCCATCTTATTACTGATTTGCCTCTATCCTTTACATAATACCAAATACATAACAGGAAACCAGCAGTCATTTTTTGAATATGTAAATATAAAGACAGGTTCTGACTGCAGCACCGGTCTCTGTGTTTGTTTTGGTCTCTGGTCCAATTTGACTTTTCTGCCATCAGTGAAGAAGCCACACACAGACATGATTTCTAACAACAACAACAAAAAAATCTACAGCCCAATGGGTCACATGAATTTGCACAGATCTTGGAAAAAATACAATTTAATGGACTTAGTGGAACAGTAATGAGCTTGCACAGAGCTCTATTGTAATCCACCTGAGAAACCTGGATTTGTTAAACCAGTCGTGTGTGTGTGTGTGTGTGTGTGTGTGTGTGTGTATGTGTGTGTGTGTGCGCGCGCATGCAAGTGTGAAACTTTGTGGATGTTTTCTTTCTAAGGCCCAGTTTTGCCTTAAATCAGGGCAACAGACTTCAGAGTCAGTTTCCATACATATATGCAAGTAAATACTCAGTACTTTAATTGTCTCTGAGTTATTTTTTGATACATCCATTGTGAAATTTATGTCAATAAAATTTATAAATAGGAGGTAGCAGAATCTGAAAATGTTTACTATTTGTACTTCCTTTTATTTTATTTGAACACAGACAACACTTTGATGAGTATTGGCCTTATTAAGCAAGCTCTCATTCAATAGAATTACCATCAGTCTCAATAAACACGATGGCAAATGTCTTTTGATAACATGAGAGAGAAAGAAGTATAAAACACAGCTTCAAATGTTCTGTTTCTGGCTAAGGATAGTGTCAATTGTAGTTAGAATAGTTGTGTTCTACTAGATGGAGAAAATTTGAAACTGTCTCTACTAGAAACATACTATGTGTATGCCATACTGCCAAAAATTGAGATAACCCTGTATATATCACCTGTTGCTTTTTGCTTGCCCAGAACTCTATATTTTTAGAAATTGATTTTCCTTTAGAGAGTCAGTTTATTTTCCCCCTTTGCAGTAGTCCCAGTCCCATGTTCACCACCAATGACAACTAAGGGACCTAAATAAGACCAATTAGATTATTCCCTGAGGTTTTATTTATGTATGCTGAAAGAGAAGGGCTCCTTTTCTTCGTAATTGTAGTTATAAAAATTTTAAGTATTGGGTTGACAGCAGCCTTAATATATAGCTGTATGGACAAATCCTGACAGAATAAAAGCCCAATTATCATGGGACCCAAACAAAAAGCATCAAAAGAAACAGATTCTGCAGGAGTCTATTCGGGTTCCTGGATATAGCTTTGCCTGAAGAACTCCTCATAACATTCGTCATTGCTTTAAGCTTATTTGAGCTGGTTTTCTTTCTCTCACAAACAAAGGAGCCTTAACAAATACTGGTTGAGTAGAATATTAATAAGGATGTACATGAAAAAGAAAAGCATGAATATGCTTTTGGCATAAATGAAGTTATCTAACAATTTTTTTAAATTGCAAATAATATACTATATAGCCCACTATTTTAATTAAAAGTTCTTCAAATTAAAAATTTTGTACAAATACAGATGGTTCCCAATTAATGATTGTTCAACCTACAATTTTTCGGCTTTATGATGGTGCGAAAGCCATACATATTCAGTAGAAACTTTACATCAAATTTTGAATTTTGATCTTTTCCCATGCTAGTGACATACAGTGAGATACTTTTGTGATGCTGGGCGGCAGCAGCAAGCTGCAGCTCCCTGCCAGCCACAGGATAATGAAGATGAACAACTGATACTCTACAGTGTAGTGTGTTGCCAATGTTTTTTGAATACTGTGTTTTGTGTTTTCACATCCTGTCGCATCTACAAAAAGCTCATTTTTGACATATGATATTTTCAACTTATCATAGGTTTATCAGGACACAATCTCATCATAAGTTGAGGAGCATCTATATACCAAATCACTCAGTTTTGAGTGTCTCCTTATATTATAATAAATTTTTCCTTTATATTTCAATTGTGGGTGGTTTTCTCCTTTATACAAAGTCAGCAGAACCAGATCAATGAGAGTACTCAATTGATTCTGATTGTAGAGAAGCTTGGATGGTATTTTACAAAGGAAATCCAAATAAAAACCTAACTAATTGAACTTTTGCCTTGTGTTTTGAACTACCTCTTTTCACTAAAGTAATATATATTTATATGTTTTAATGTATTACATATTAGATTATATTCTTTAAGTCTTCTCTTCAGAAAGGCTTTCCTGATTATATAATTTTTATGTATGATTTTATCTTTCCAAGTTTCCTGACTGGTGCCTATATTTTCTTTTATCCTTGCCTCCTATAGGTCTGGTTTCTTCTGCCCTCTCATTTTCTGGTCTCCCACTGACTCACCTCTTATCTTTATGGCATGTGCCCTTAGGCATCTTTTTCAGTGTCTACCACTCTCCTTTCACTTCTGTTCCAGTCCCTTCTTTCTCCCTCCATCTGTCTTACTGTTTATCAGCAGCCTTATATACAGACAGACAAAAAAAAAAAAAAAATCACTGGATGTAATCAATCAGATTTCAAGTAGGCATTTGAAAGGGAGTACGATCATATTCTTTACAACAAAAATATGACATAATATTCAAAGCAAATCATTTTCAGAAGTGTTCAATTTCACTTGAAAACTATCAAACAAACACCTACATTTTCTTTTGTTCAAGTTGCAAAATATGAGAGTTTTCTAAATTTACTGTGAACTCAGCAATAAAACAGAACACCATTTTCAAAATATGAATTAACAATTTAATAAAAATGAATATGATTTAATTTCATAAAAATGATATACGGAAGAATAAAAATTCAGGTCTTTCATAAAATACATAAACCCTAAAGAAATTTCCTTTCAATACTTAACTTTCTACAGTTCTTATTTTTTTTTTTTTTGCTCTTAGTATTGAAACAACTTGCATGTGTGCAGCTAAGTTCCTTAGCCATATATGATTCATTCATCTTAATTTAGAAAATATTAAGGCCCTGTCTAGGAGCAGACTTGGAACATTATTTGTCTCTTGACAGTGTATTTTTAAAATTCCTACAAGTAAAAAATCAACAACATCCCATCTACCTAGGATGTGTAGCCATCTTCGAGCAATAATGCAAACTATCAAGACATAAAATCTCTCCCAACTTTTTGAGAAATCCTGAAGTTTTATCCAGGGAATAGGTGTATACTTAGGTTTTCTCATCTGTCCTGTACTTATTTCATTTTGGGGTTGAATTTGTTGAGGTTATGGTTGCATCCCAGAATGATCCTTTCACTACTATGCCCCAAGCAAAGGCAGCCTTGGGCTACAGGAATGAATAAATGCCTTGTCCTCTGCTACTGCTTAGGAAGGAGATACTTTTCATTTCATGACCTAATCCCATGTATGAGGAAAGGAAGGATAGTCAGTTCACACTGGTCTCAGCAGTTAGCAAGACAGATACCTGACTCAGAGGGCATAACTTGTATTTACAAAAAAAAAAAAAAAAATCTTCAAAAAATTCAGTGAAGGATTTCTATACATACTTGTAGGAGTTTTAATGAGTATTTGCTTATAAAGTGCTGGCAACCTTCATTATAATTTGTGAAGTGGCAAGAACTAATATTATACAATTTATCAAAAGAACAATACCTTGATCTGTTTTCCCAGAATATACTTTACAAATTACCGCACTGGATAATCAACCACATTTCCCTTTTAGTTTAGCTTACTAGTGCTTTAAAGTTCTATTCACCATCGCCTCTTTGAAAAACAGTTTTAAAACAGATGGGATGAACATCTGGATGATACAACATATATATATATTTTTCTATCAACAACCTCGCTGATGTGAGGAACATCTCCTCCCGCACATACCACCCATGCCTTATCTAATGTGTTAACACTTTGGGTAATGAGAACAGCAGAAGTGGCTACTAAATATATTATTCAAATTAACTCAGATCCAAGCGCAAATGTGGAAGTATCCATGCAATTCACGAACTGCTGCCTGAGCCTGTGTTTTTAATAGCAGTGTTTGATGATGTTGGCACTCTTGATCATTTTCTGTCTTTGAAGTTACCGAGTTCAATGATCCATCCTTTCTGTTTATGTATCAGGACTGTGAACATCATAAACAATTGAAGATGTTTAGAATTAAATGTTGATTTTAGATGGCAGAAAAATGCAAAGTTAGGTAAAATTGATCAGCATCATTCTCTTTCTCTATTATCTCTTTGTTAATAGTTCTCTTTCAAAGGCAACATGGAAGTGGCAGGAGAAGATGAGTGAGTTTGAACTGAGTTCAAATTTATGTGAAGATAATGTTAAAATAAAATAATAAGCATGTCTATTTTTTGTGCAGAAATCTAATGCTGATTTGGTTCACAAAATATAGTGAACTACCATGTATTGACTCATATTACTGGTAGCTGAAGTAACTGGTAGTACAAAGAAAGAGAGGTTGGAGTCAGAGCCTGAAACAATGTCATCAGGTACTTGCCTGTCTTTTTATCTTTGTGGCTTCCTCCATAATGGCTTATTGTCCAAGTTGGCTTTCCCAATAATGCTGGCAAAAATGATCACCACAGGATCTCATATCCTATGCCCCTGCCCACCTTCCCCCATCTTCCCCCCAAAACAATTGCTTTTAGGCATTTCCAGCAAAATGTTAGGATTGATTTTAATGTTGTCTAGCTTGGGTCATGTTCGTGACATATTAACTAGTCACAGCTGTCAGGAAACAGAAAGGCCTAGGTAATATGCTCAACTCTGGAGCTAGGGAGTCAGGTTTTGAAAACAATAGACTAAGATTACACCAGGGGTAATTTTCCAAAGATAAACTAGCATTTTTTTAGCAAAATAATGAAGGAAAGATTTGATTCTGTCAATCAAAACCAAATGGTTTCGGTCATCAAAATGCAAGCATTACAGAGAAATCTTCAATATAGAACTGAAACATTCTTCATAAGCAGTTGGAGTATTCCAAGGCTAAGACAGTAGTGAAAGTTAAGAAAATAGAAGCCCAAGCAATAATAATAATATATCATATCCTAACATTAATTCGGAGTCCGTACCATGGACAGCAGGCATTGGACATGGTTAGGAGACCAATCTCCTTGCCATAAAATGGAAACTCAGATAAACTCTCCAAATAATTTAACTTTGAATTATATTTTACTATTTCTGAATTACCGCATAATGTCAAAAGCATATATAATCATAATCATATAGGAAAATTGTTACAGAGTGAAATTGTCATAGCTTATTTTTGTTAGCTTACAAAAATGCCAATTAGAGTGCAAATTCATGTTGTAAAAATATTTACATGTAAATTAATTTCAAGAAAAATAATTGCTGGAGATATTAGCAGAACATGCTGTACTTTCCAGAAAAACAAAAAAAAGTAAGTATTTGGTCTAGTCTGGGTTCAATATGGTCATTAGTAGGGTAGTCCTTTGAAGTAAAAGTTAGGTTTAAATATCTTGAGTAATAGCTAGTGATAATGAAGACAATAAAATGTTCTCATGAAACCAAGTGTTAATATTTCTAATTTTAATGGCATAGCTGATGAATCTTTCAGTAAAACCAAACCAAACAAACAAAACCCTTCAGTCTCTCAAATTCAACACCATACTATTGAGATGTTCACTATCAGTTTATGTTTGACTTATTTAAAAAATGTTTTGAAAAATCCAAAATACAATTTTATTAAAACATCCTAAGTGGTTAAAACATTCCTCTTAGAATAAAATGCTTAAGCATTGTAATTATTAGCACTTTGAAGAATGGAATCATGAAAACCACTGTTTATATAATGGAAAAGAAATATTTCACAATTGCATTCACACATTTGAGCTGTTTAGACATGTTGCAATGAAATGAAATGCAATTGCCAAACACACATTTTGTATAGAGTATAGTTGCCAAAGTTGTTGTCATCTTGAAATAATCTCTTTTTGCTCTGTATTTCTGAAGCTTAAGTTTGTGTTACAATTTAGGTTGATTCTACCAACTTGTAGTTAATCCTTCACTACTTGTCATGATTAGATATTCAACTAAGGTACACACCGCAGACCATCTGTGAGAGGACATTATTTCATGTCTCCCACGGGAACAAGGAGGTTCATTTTGATGATGGACCCACCCTGGCTTTTTGTGAAAGCAGGAGAGTTCCAGGTGGTTGGTACAGAAGATAAACACAAAGAATAATCCTGGGAAACAACAACAACAAAGCTTTGCCAGCAAACCTTTGCAATATTGGTGCACTACGACAGGTGGCAAACACTAAGATGCCATATATATGTACAAAGCCAAAATATGTTTCACATTTTATAGCTCAGATTTCAAGAGACACCAAGAACACAAATGTTAAGAAGTTTCAAAGTTCAATAAGGGTAGAATCTAATACCATAATGAAAACTCCCTTTCTCAAAGTGACTATACTTATATTGCAAACTGCAAAAAAGCGCTCTGGAGGTTAATCACAGACTGGTTGGCATTTAAATTCATTAATAGGAACAAACATACAGTTTGATAGAAGGAATAAATTCTAGTTTTCCATAGCACAGTAGGGTGACTAAAGTTAACAATTTATTATGTATTTCAAAACAGCTAGAAGAAAAGATTTGAAACATTCCCAACATAAATAAATGATAAATGTTTGAGGTGATGAATATCCTAAATACCCTGATTTGATCATTACACATTGAATGCAGGTATCAAAATATCACATGTACCCAATAAACATGTACAATTATGATATATCAATGAATACATAAAAGAAAAAGAGAAAAAATGTTATAACAGAATATTTAGCCTTTTTCTAAATTCCAAGAGAAATCTGCAAATTTCCTAGGGAAACTTGATGGTGGCCTATTAATATAAAAATATAATCTATTATGTATAATTTTAAAAAGTCAATGAGAAATTTCTCAATCTAAAGAAGAGACAGAAATTTCACAAAAGTTTCCTTGTCCTAGACTCAACATATAATGATTGTGTGTGTGTGTGTGTGTGTGTGTGTGTGTGTGTGTGTGTGTTGGGTTTTCTTTTTTTTATTTTCTTTTTTTGAATTTCAAAATGTTATGGGGTACAAATGTTTTTGGTTACATGGATCACTTTTGTAATGCTTGAGTCAGGGATATAAATGTGTCCATCACCCAGATTCATTATACCTGTTAGGTAGATTTTCACCCATCCCCACCCCTCGCTTTCCCCTGGTTAATTTCCACACAGTTTTACTCCCCTCTGTGCACATGTGTGCTCATCAGTTAGTTCCAATTTAATAGTGAGTACATGTGGTGTTTGTTTTTCCATTCTTTAGATACTTCACTTAGGATAATGGACTCCAGTTAATTCATCGGTTTTTTATGACTGAGTATTATTTCATGGTATACATATAACATATTTTCTTAATCCACTCATGAATTGATGGGCACTTGGGTTGATTTCACATCTTTGCAATTGTGAACTGTGCTGCAATAAACATTTGAGCGCAGGTGTCTTTTTGATAAAATGACTTATTTTCCCTTGGGTAAATACCCAGTAGTGGGATTGCTGGATCAAATTATAGGTCTACCATTAGTTTTTTGAGGAATCTCCATACTGTTTCCCATAGAGGTTATACTAATCTGCAGTCTCACCAACAGTGTATAAGTGCACCTTTCTCTCTGCATCCAGGCCAGCATCTATCGTTTGTGGACCTTTTAATAAAATCCATTCTAACTGAGGTAGGGTGATTTTAACTTGCATTTTCCTTATGATTAGTGACACTGAGCATTTTTTCATATGATTATTGGGCATTTGTCTATCTTCATTTGAACAGCTTCTGTTCATGTCTTTTGCCCACTTTTTAATGGGGTTGTTTGTTTTTTCTTGATGATTTGCTTGAGTTCTTTGTAGATTCTGGTTATTAGCCCTCTATAGGATATATAGCTTGTAAATATTTTCTCCCATTCTGTAGGTTGTCTGTTTGCTCTTTTGATTATTTCCTTGGCTGTGCAGAAGCTTTTTAATTTAATCAAGTCCCATTTATTTATCTTTGTTGTTGCCATAATTGCCATTGGGGTGTCTTAGTCATAAATTCTTTGCCTAGGGCAATGTCTGGAAGGCTTTTTCCTACATGGTTTCATGCCTTACATTTAAGTCTTTTATTCATCTTGAATTAATTTTTGTGGGTGGTGAGAGATATGGATGCTCTTTCATTCCTCTACATGTGGCTATCCAATTTTCCTAGTACCCTATGATCTTATATATGGAATCCCCCAAAGATTCCACCAAGAGACTCCTGGAATTGATAACTAAATTCAGCAGGTCTCAGGTTACAAAATTAATGTACACAAATCAGTAGCATTTCTACACACCAATAACAGTCAAGCTGAGTGTCAAGTCAAAGACTCAATACCATTCACAATAGCTACAAAGAAAATAAAATACCTAGGAATATACTTAACCAAGGAGGTGAAATATGTCTACAAAGAGAATTATGAAACACTGAGAAAAGAAATCACAGATGATACAAACAAATGGAAAAACATATCATGCTCATGGATTGGTCAAATCAACATTGTTGAAACGTCCATACTGCCCAAAGTGATTTATAGATTCAATGCAATCCCCATCAAAATATCAATGTCGTATTTCACAGATTAGAAAAAATAATTCTATGCTTTGTTTAGAAACTGAAAAGAGCCTGAATAGCCAAAGCAATCTTAAGCAAAAAGAACAAATTTGGAGGCATCACATTACCAGACTTCATACTATACTACGAGGATATAGAAACCAAATCATTGTATTGGCATAAAAATAGTGATATAGACCAATGGAACAGAATGGAGCACCCAGCTACAGAACCATACACATATAGCCAATAGATCTTTGACAAAGTAGACAACAATATACACTGGGGAAAAGGAGTCCTATTCAATGCATAATGATTAAAGCACACTAGAATATAAAATAAGGCAATGAAAATAAATATATATTCTTTTCAATGGTCTCTAAAGATCTTATAAATATTGTCATTCATCATGTCTATTTTTTTCCAGGCACAAACTGAGCAAAAATTGTTTCACTGAATGAACTTGCCAGTACACATACAGAAATTTTAAGATTTGCTTAATGCAAAATATAAAAGCATAATAAGTCATAAGAGGAGAGGTGGGACTGTGGGCACATTAAATTTATTGACAAGCTCTTTTCATCTATTTCCCTTGAGAATTTATTACATGCCCTAGAGAAATATGACTCCTGTGAACCACTATCAGGCATAAGCGTGCCATGCTCATGACGTTTAGGGCAAAAACACAACCCGAAGGAAGGAAATAAAGAATAAAGATTCTTAAAGGTATAGTCTTAGAGTGTATCTAAGAATGCTTGAAGCGAAGTAAGCAATGTACTTCCAAATTTTGACTGGTGCTTAAAATATCTCTTTATAACAACTCAGTTTATACACAATTCCAATGATCACCATTAGATAACTATTAAGCTATGTAGGTCATGTGGCATAGGTTAAACCCCATGAACACATGAGGTAGAATATTTGTCAATAGGGTACAACCGGGTAAAAAACATGCTGTGAATAAGAGGAAAGCATATGGGTTCAATTCAAAATGGTCCCAAACAAAGATGCCTTCTGAGTGTGTAAGTCAGCAAAGTGAGGGCAATGACCAGTTTCAGGCAAGCCATTACAATGAGAAAGGGCAACTGTAGGGCAAAATAAATGAGCTAAGAAGCAACCTTTGCCCTCAATAAGCCTGGTAAGAGGAAGATTTTTCATAGGGGTTGCTTATGTTTTTCAAAAGAAAAATTTTTAGAAACAGCTTTATTTTTTTAAATTAGTCATAATAGAAACATTTCTCTAGCCCCACTATTAATGAGCTAATAATCAAAAACCCAAATTATAAGAACACCCAATAGGCAAAAAGGCTACATCATACAATGTATGTTTCAGGTTAATGATTTAGAAGAAATGGTCTACCCACAAGTTGGGGAGAAAATAAACAGACATCTATTTTTCTCCACTACTTTAAGGATCTGCACTAATTTCAACCATGAGATGAAAAGTCACACAGACCGCATGCATGGTATTTTTTATGCTGTCAGTATACCTTATATCGCAATTAATTACTACATTCATATTTATTTTCTTCTGTTGAGCTATATGAATTTTTACCAAAAAAATAGTGTGTATTGAAATCTCAAACACCAACATTTAATGGGAAAATGGAATAATTTATATGTGCCACAATTCTCAAACTTGTTTAGCAAAAAGAAACTTAAAAGATAAAAAAATAAACGGATTAGAGATAATAATCACAAATAAGATAGAAATGCAAATTCAAAATGATGCCAAGAAAAAACTGGAATATAAACTACAGGAGAGCAGAAACCTTTGCTTTCTTTTTTTTTTTTTTTTTAATTGCCATGACCCTAGGATTCAGAATATTGTTTGGACATAGTAAGTACTCAACAGATTTATTGCATGACTGAAAAAATATTAAAATATTGAAAATATTACTTGTATTAGAGTGAATAAGTTACCTTAATGAATGTCTACTATGTGCCATTCTCTATGCAAAGAATAAGTATTACCCTATGTAATCACTATGAAAACCTTTGAGAAAAGTAATCTTATTCTCATTTATTGAAGAGAAATTAGAGTTTAAGATATATCAAGTAAGTTGTGAAAAGCCATGCTGACTTCAAAGTACAGACTCTACTTTAGGACACGGCAGAACCCTTCCAGAGGGTAATGAAACTGAGAAAGCTTTGTCAGTAGAAACACAACTTCACAAATGATAGGGGGAAGGCCATGTTCACATTACCTTGCATGCTTTACATGGCAAAGAAATTCTGATCATCAATGTTACAGTTCATAACTTTACACTAAGTACTCTATGCTCTGTTGTCTGAATACTTATATCAAGAATCATTACTTTTTCTCTGTAATGGCACGAGTAGTGCCTTTTTGTGAAATAAAGTCCGTGTATCTTGTATATCTTCTAGTTGAGGAAAATAATCATACACTATAGATGAAATAAGAGAAAAATTGTATCAATAATAAAAGTAAAACAATAAAAATTAGTAATATGTATATGAATAAATGAGTGATCTGTAAAATGGATAATATGTATTTCAGCATAAAATTTTCCATTGCCAGAAAAAAAAATAATGCAAAAGAGACCTGATGAAAGAGAAAGCAATGGAGTAGAGCAAAAAGAAGTGAGAGGGAGTAATGGTTGATATAGAGAGGGGGAGAGAGAGAGAGCAAGAAAGTGATATCAATACAGCAAAATAAGGTAAAGAAAGAATTTCATTTTAAGAGCATTGTATTCTTTGCAAATGCGATTCTTTGCATGCATGTAAATACATTCTTTGAAAATTTTAAATTTTTACACTACAGAAATCAAGAATATAGTAAATTGAATTGTTTTATGACTTGATTCAGTATTAAATTATTGCAAGGCTTAACTGTCTTTTAAAGCTTATTATGAGTTAATTTATAAATCATCGATAGTGTTAACATCTTGTCAGGCATAAAAGCGAAGTATCAGTTTATATTCCTCAGGTCAATGTGGTTGACGCAAACTATGACATTACTAATCAAGAAAAAAAAAAGGAGTCCCTATTTAGAAACTAATCACACAGTGCTACAACTTTTTATATACTATAAACAGACTCAGCCAGAAGTTAAAGAAAGTTTACTTTTCCTTTTTAGAAACAAATTCAAATTAATATTTTATTAAGAAAACAAAAAAATCTATTTTTACTCAAATTCAGAAGAATAGGATTAAACAGAACATTTACTCTGTTAAATTTATAATAGGCAAAAAATTGGCAAGAAGTAAGGGACTTTCCAGTGTTTTATTATTGTTACGTGAAGTTACTTGAAATGATTCTATAATCAACTTCACTTTTGTCTGTTTAAGAGTATTGCTCCATCAATTGCTCCTCTCTCTCAGTATCATAAAATGTACCCCTCTTCTCTGTCATAATCATTGGCATACCATCTCCTACATCCTTTATCCTGTGGAACCTCAGAAGGCTTTTATGTAGCAACCAATACAGCTTATTTATAACATTTTTAAAAATAGCTCTCTATGCTCTTCTCTATATTGCCATACTCTCATTCACACTTGAACTGATTGAACTCTTTCTAGTCATTCTTATATCTCTACCACATTCCTGAAATTGCACTGTCAGTGATCAGATTACTAAATCCAATAGGTAATTCTCCATATGTATCTTGCTTGAACTCATCTTGCAGCATTGATACACTTAATGGCTATGTGATCATAGGTGCATTGCTTGTCCTCTCTGAATCTCAGGTTTTCCATTTGTAAAGTAATAATAATAATCTCAATGATAATATCTACTAGTATTAACTGAACTATAATTGTTAATTTATTTTCATTTTGAATTTCCCCCATTTTAGAGTTCAGAAAGCTAAAAAGGGCCAGGCATGGTTGCTCACATCTGTAATACCAGTACTTTGGGAGGCTGAGGCAGGAGAATTTCTTGAGGCCAGGAGTTAACGACCAGCTTGGGCAACACAGCAAGAACATACAAAAAACTTTAAAAAAAAATTAGCCAAGCATGGTGACACACAACTATAGTTCTAGCTACTAAAGAGGCTGAGGCAGGAAGATTGCTTGAGCCCAGGGATTTGAGGTTACAGGGAGCTATGATCACACCATGGTACTACAGCCTCAGTGACAGAGGGGGATCCTGTGTCTAAGAAATAAAATAATAATACTAAATTATTGTTGTTGTTGATACAGACTCTTTCTCTGTAGCCTGGGCTAGAGTGCCATGGCATCAGCCTAGCTCACAGCAACCTCAAGCTCCTGGGCTCAAGTGATCCTACAGCCTCAGCCTCCCGAGTAGCTGGGACTACAGGCATGTGCCACCATGCTCGGCTAATTTTTTTCTATATATTTTTAGTTGTCTGGCTAATTTCTTTCTATTTTTTAGTAGAGACGGGGTCTCGCTCTTGCTCAGGCTCGTCTCAAACTCCTGACCTCAAGCGATCTTCTTGCCTCGGCCTCCCAGAGTGCTAGGATTACAGGCATGAGCCACCGCGCCCGGCCAATAATACATTTTTTAAAAAGAAAGCTGAAAAGACTCAAAGCCAGTTATGAAAAGCCAAATATAGTTCAAATATTCAAACTCATTATTTTGGGGGGGTAATACATCTTATTTACCAGAATTATTAAGAATTGAAATAATGAGCCTGTGGTACCCATCACATTGCCTTAAATGCCTCAATAAAAATAAATACCTGGTCCCTAGTAAGTTCTTAGTACATATTAACTCCTATCGTTAAGTTGGTTATGACAATAATTACTATTAATACAACAGGAAAAAATATCTCTATTATTGGAACTTACACCATGATTCTACCACGTCTGGCTATTCCGGTCTAGTTTCATCCCTGGTGTACTTACCCTCAGTGTTGGACCCCTATTCAGGCATTTATTGTGCCTCTGTACTAGCCAAATGAGAGAGGGGGCTTGGATCAACATTTATTTTAAGCACGGAAGCTTTTCTCATTTAACAGTAAAATTGGAAATTCTTTTGGTCTTCCAGAGAATAGTCTCAACATTATACCATAGATAAAAAAAAAAAAAAACGGTCAAGGATATCAGGTACTCACACATAGTACTGGGATTTGAAACATCTTACTTAAACTTCAAACTGAAGTTAATCCCATAATCACACAGAAATATAATCCATAATGTCATGTCTCAAAGTAATTAGGATGACATCACCTTTCTGTTTTTAAAGGAAATTTAACACAGTATATAAGCCTATATACATGCTCCATTTTAAAGATGTAATTCTGCTTCCATTGGGCATGGTAAATTATATTAGTTTATACACTATTTCAACTTTCATGTAGGCAATTTTGTTAAATATGAATACAAATTGATCTCTATATAACATTTGTTCTTTGTACTATTTTGGTTAAAAATATGAACATGTTTTTTCACAGCATGTTTTTTAATTTTTATTTAACTAAAAACATTAAGGGGGTCCAAATGGTTTTGTTACATTGAATAGCTTTTGTAGTGCATCAGTCAGGGCTATAAGTATGTCCATCACCCAAATAGTGTTCATCATACCCATTAGGTAGGTTTGGGCTCCACCCCTCTGCTCCCCTCCCTCCTTTTTCAGAAATAGTTTTTGAATGTTTAAAAGCACATACATGTAATAAATCATCTTGCTGTATTATCAGAAACAGTCAATATTTTGAAATAGGAACTCCATTCAGCCAGTATCTGATCATTTATACAGGGCAAAATGATACATTATTAGTATCTTGTATCTCCTTGTTCTTGCAACTTATCCTGTATGTTATCATTTATATACATAGTTGTAATTAAAGTTAAAAATTATGACAGTATTATATCCCCATGTAATTTTTTTATTAATGAGGACTACAAAGATTAGATCATCTTGTGTGTGAGAGAGAGTTTGAGGAATTCATGGAGACTGCTTTAATTAAGTATTCTTTGGGAATTTTTTTTAAAATAGCAAAACAACCAGACCAAGTTAAGTTGAAAAAATAATTCAGATAACTGCTACATAGTGCTTCTCTTTAGAGATAATTGCCTTTTCTATTCTGACCTGAGATTTTTAACTGTAGCTGAAATACATGGCATTAGTTGCCATCTATTCATCCATTTATTCATTAGTTTCTTGAAAAAGTAATAATCAAATAACTAAAACACACTGTTATCCAGTCAGAAGAAATAAGATATAATAGCAATAACAGCAAATCTCCTTTTCTTTGAGTAAAATTATCAAACATTTCATCTTTTTATATACTCTGTACCCAGCTTAAAGAAGTTTAAAGATTTAAAAGGGATTTTGAATATTTTTCTAAGTATTTAATGAACATTTACTGGATAAATAAAATGTATTAAATTGACATAAATTAGTTAAGTTTAGGATTAGAAATATAGATTTAAAAATCTATCCATTACACAAGTTTTTGTTCTTAATATAAACTTCCCATTCAATGTGCAATCACATTTACTAACTATAATACCTGACCAGCATGCCTCAAAACTGATTAGGTCATCAAAAGTAAAGAAAGTCTAAGAAATTGTCACAGCCCTAAAGAGCCTAAGGAGAAATGATAACTAAATGTAACATGGTACCCTGTATGGCATCCTGGAATAAACCAAAAACATTACATAAAAGCTAAGTAAATATGAATAAACTATAAATTTTAGTTAATAATAATGCATGAGTATTGATTTTTTAATTGTAGAAAATGTTCCGTACTAATGTAAAATGTTAATAGCATTAGGTGTGCTGGGGTCATAAGGAGATTTTCTGTACAGTCTGCTCTATTTTTTCATAAATCTAAATTGTTCTAAAAAAAGTTCATTAATAATACAACGAACCTAACAGAAGACTCTTAATATGAGTGTGGTTATATTCAGGCATGAGGTGCATAACAACATCAGGGTATGGAAAGAATGCAAAGTACACAGTCCAGAGGACTCAGCAAGCAGCAGTTCTCTTCTTGCTTTGCCACAAACTGCTTGTGCAACTTAGGTAACTCATTTCACCCTCCTCTCCCCTGTTTGCTGTGAAATAAATGAACAGGACTATAAGAGTTCTAAGGCACCACTTAACTCTGTTTTTCTACTGATTCAGACATTACAATGTACATGAGAAAGTACACTTGCTAATGCTGAAACAAATCAAAATATGTTTAAGAACAGAGTTCAAGGCTGGGGTCATATTACATGTGCTTATATTCTGAGGCCCCCAGAAAAACCAAGCAATATTATGAAAGGATTAAGAAGCTAGTGAGACTAAAAGACCACTTTGAAAAAGTGATGGCTATGGATAAAAACATGACAGGTACCTCATATCCCAAATCATACGAATCTCACTCTTATTTTCTCATTTTACTTCAATGTCAGGATTTGAACAAGATAATACATTCCTTCAAATCTCTCAATGCCTCACTGTCACCTATAGCACCAAACCCAAGTGCCTTGAACAGAATAGCCAAAATTCCCTGACCTTGCCCTTGTCAGCTCTCCAAACCCATCTACATGCCACTTGGCGACTGATTCGCACTAGACCAATCCTGAGCTGTGTTAAGTCTCCTGCATTAACTACACTGTTAGATACCCTTGTAATTTTGAAAATCCATTTCCTTCCTCTATAATTTCCTTCCTTACCAGTGTCCTTTTCCTGGCATACTGATTTTTTTTTTTTTCCAGATTGAGTTTTTCCAGATGTCATCTCATTCAGACTTTTCTCAAATCCATTTCCATCAAGAGGACTAAATATCCTCATTCAGCTTTTCACAGTTCTTAGGCAATGTGTTTACAGGCACCATTGACATTGCAAACACTGGCTACTTTCCCCATGTGATGAAAGTGGCCACGTCATATTAGTCTTTGCACCTAAATCAATACTTAGCAAATGCTAATGATGATGGTGGTGCTATAGGACAATGACTTCTGTTGTCGGGTGCCTATTTTTATGTCAGGGACTGCATTTTAGTCTTGAATTAAAACCATATTGTCTGACTGTTAGTTTATTTTTACTTATCTATTCAATACATATATATAATCCAATAAATATTTTTATAGGTGAATTGAGAAACTTCATTTTACAAAGTATTAATATTATTCAGATAATAGAGAAGTAATTGGAGTTTAGGAGGAACAAAGAGAGAGTGAAGATGAATAGGATGTGCTTGTTCAGCAAAACTAATGGATAAATGCCCTAGATAAATATGGAGATTTCTCCTCCCTCTCATGCTGTGATAAATTCATAATATTTTCTAAAGCTTTGTGTCTTTCAATTATCCATATTATTCTGCATCTCTAGAACTATACCATAAAGAAAAAAGCAAATACCAGAGAAGTTCAATGAATACCTTTTCTGTCTTCTCCCTTCCTTTCTTTTCCCTCCAAGGTTATGTTTTCATTGACCTTTTCTTTCCTGTGACCTACAAGCCAGATGCAACTATCTTTGGTTTGTATCTCAGTTTCCTTTTTATTGGTGGTATTTGAGGAGTTATGTAAGAGAGCTGAAAGCAAAACCTTGTCTTTAGGTTAACAAAACATTTTTTGTTTGCACCAAAGAAAAATAGAAATGTCACTGATACTATTTCTTGTACCAATGTCAGAGGGACAATACTCCTCAGCTTAATCCAGGCAAAGAAACATATATTCTTACAGAGAAAAATAGTACATTAGTGTGATAGTTCCCTACCAACTCTCTTTATTATTTGCTTTGGACTTCTTCAAAATCTCTTTCAACTACTCAAAACATATGTGCATATAATAGTTCAAGACAAATTGTATAGTTAGAATGTAGATTGTAATCTTTGCAATTTGCATATATTCATACCTGTACTCTAGCATTATAATGTAACCATAAATACAACACATTTTCAGCTAGAAATTCTTAAAATCCATGTCAATTACAATATAAGTATATTTGAAATGTACCAACTTAGACTTCTGTTTCTGTTAATGGTGAATTAAATCATTTGTGTCAACCTGTATTTTAGAATTATTAGAAAAGATGGTCCAAACATTTTACAGTCTGCTGACAGGCTTCATAGAATTAAAGAAATAGTGAAGAATTACAAGACCAGGATGTGGGGACCAGAGGGTGGGAGGGAAATCCAAGGAAATTAACTGGGGATGGTTCATTCCTGAGGATATTTTTAGATTCCAAAGGGGAACACTGAGAAGCTAACAAGGTGAGGTGAGGTATTTACTATTCTTTTGCATCTGGGGAGAAAAAGTTGCAGCCCAGCTTGACAAATGAAAACTTATACACCCTTTACTTTCAGCTGGGAACCTTACAGTTTCTACCCACAACTTAGAGTGAAGGAGGCATAAAGCCTTGCACAAGGTTTGTAGCTCAGCTATAAATTTTGTCAATTCCAGAAATTAAATTGATACAATCCTGAATTGCTAATGTTCTCATTTTCCCAGAAGAAGTAAATTCTCTCTGGAGGCAGATATTGTCTTTCCAAGCCTCAAATTATCTCTATGACAGTTTCACAGTTAGTATGTCTCTCTCACATACACACATACACACACGCACATACAATCAAGGGCCTAAGGACAATAGACAACATAACAAAAACAAGCAGAAATAGTCAAATCAATGTAAACCAACAAATATTGATCCTGGAAGCACTTCCAAATGCTTGTCTTCCAAGATAATCTCCACTTCAGAGTCTGCTTTATAAGGAACTTCAATAACAATTATTGGCTTGAGAAAACTGACACGAAGATGGAGTTCTGGAGCTGGCATACTTGCTACCTGGCAGGTGATAACAACCCCATAATTCCGGTGGAGTGGATTTTAGAAAATTTATGGACTAAAGTAGCCTATGGCTGTAAAATTTTCCCTGGTCATAGTGAACTAAGATAGGGTGCTAGTAAAAAGAAATGTGCTAGAAGGTGGAATGAATCAACTGGATGAGAATTATGTTGGAATAGTAATTAGAAAAACAATGAAGTGGATGGTTCTTGCTGGTGGCAACTAGTGCTTGGAGAAACACAATGGCAGGCTACAATTAACTATTCATTGAAGACTAAAGACTTTGTGTAGAATCTCCCGGTGGCCTGTAAAAAGGAGTTCATCTCCTACAGTCATGAAGCAGAGAAAGTTAAGGATGAGGGCTAGGATTTACTCTTAAGACTCCAGAACTCCAAAGAAGGTTAAATTTGAAACCATACTTAGTCTGCCATACTAAGGACAGGACCGTGACTGGGAAAATATGAAGCTTGGAGACTTGGTATGGAAATGCTCATTCATTTTTGTTCCCCAGATTATCTTGATCATCTGAGCTTGCAGAAATGATGTACCCATCACTTCTCTCAATCATTCAAATGATTTGAAGATAAATGAAATTTCTATATATGGAAAGTCAGATTTTGGTTAGTAGTTACTTCCTGTATTTGAGCCAAGGAGAATAAAAAAAATCTATCTTCAAACACTAATAATAATCAAAGTTGCAAAATACTTCATGTTGAGAGCTATAAAGAAACAGCCATAAACAAAGATAAGAATGGATTGTCACTAGCCACTCCAAGGCATGCACCTACTGAAGAGAAGAGCAGGCACATTTTCCAGCAGAATATGCAATATATTTGTTTAATCTTCTCTTACTATTTTTTAAATCAGGCATATATAATTGAACTTTTGTAAGTGAAAAGATGCTTAAAACATTTGCAGGAATGTTTCTCAGGATATGGCAACTGAGGCTATAGTAAAATTTCACTCATCCTTATATGTGCAAAAATTAGTGACTTTGGGAAACCTAATACCCTTTGCAAAGTTTTATGCATCCTCAAGATAGATCACAGAAATTCTATTACCTAGATTTCCTTATGTGCAGAATGTTAGTATGCAAGCTGGGATCAACAAATGTGATATATTCACAGAGGACATCAATATAACATTGCACATGAAAGCAGATTTTGTACAGAATCCATTCTTCTAAAGGTGGCATCAGGACATCCACATTTTGGAAGCAGTTTTGACAAAGTTTCCAGAATCTAGTGCCTAAAGGTTAGCAGTAAAGCTGTGGTGTCTGTATCCTTCAATAAAATATTTTCCTTCATAAACTTGCTAGTGTGAAATCTATTCTTTGCAACTCAGAGCATCTGAGATATAATCCTTCTTTTATTCTGGAAATATTTTTTTTTGACTTCTTTAATAAATACCTTTTTGTCTGCATGGATCTCTATTTTTGGTTCCCTCAGGTAAAAGTAAATACTGGAAGACTCTGCTGTCCAATACATATGCCTATGTAACTATTTAATTAAACTAGTTCAAATTAAGAAACATTAAATGTTCATTTCTCCAGTTATGCTAGACATATTTTAAGAGCTTAATAGCCATATGTGGCTAGCAGCTACCATATCAGACAATGCAAACATTTCCATCACTGAAGAAAGTTCTATTAGAAGGAGGAATAGACAACTTGTCTAAGGAATAGACAATTTGATTGGGATATACCTGTCTGCATTTACACTAGAGAATCTTCTTAATGGGTTATTTATTCTATTAACACTTTCAAATTATGGCCTTGATACCATGTGATATATTTGTCATTCACTCTAATATTCTTGATTTTGCTAGTAAGGTTACAAGTGATCAAGTTAAATATAGAGCTCACTTTCTTTTAGAATAACAAAAATCAAATCTCATTAGCACTCAATTACCAAACATTGAAGTTTTCCTTTCAGTCATCTCCTCATGAGGGATCTTAAACTCCACTAGCAAAATCTGAAGGCTATCACTAACAGATTCATCCTTATCAGAAATTACATTCAGCTTGTGTTATGTGTTCTTTGTAGTTCAATGATGCCTGAAATGTAGTCTGTGAGGTGAACATCTGTTTATACCTGCCTAGCATACATTCCCTTCCTTTTGCTAAGGGTACTCCAATTTTTAAAATCTCCTCTGATATATGCAATATTGGTACATCTGTCAATCAAGTTGTTTTGCCCACCCTCCCCTGGCCTTGTGCTTGACTTAGGAAATGAGTTAACCAAACAGGAATTTATCACAGGGAGAAAATTAAATGGAGTTAATTCACCAAAATAGAAGTTACCTGAAACATACACCCATTAGCTTCTCTTCTCTAGATCCTCAGAGCTGTCTTCATTTTGTCCTTTCTGAAATCTGATTGTTTAACCTTTATTTTAAATGAGTGTCCTTCCATAAGATTTTAATGATGATCTTTGAATTTTGCTTTTAAGATGCCCAATTGGTTTATGGGAAAGTATTTAGAGTTGAAGGGAAGATATTCATGTGCTCATATTGGAATCTACATGGGAACTTTTTAAAATTAGATCTGTTCCTGATGTTCTAAAATGCCATTCTTACCCCCTTGCCCTTCGCCTTGGTAGCTTTGCACACTATTGATATACCCATGATGGCCCAGATGAATACTTTGAATTCAGCTGCCTAGGAATGACTGCCTACTTCTGCCAAAATATTGCATTAATATTCCCCACAATTGTTAATGCTATTTGAAGTTAATGTCTGTTTGTGCTATGAGAGATGTCAGCAAAGAGAAGAGAGGAGGAGAAACTAATATTTTAGATACCTTTAGCCTTGTCAAATCTGTTGGAGACTTTACAGAAACCATGTTGCCAAAGTGATCAATTTGAAGCAAAGTATAATTAACTCTTTTTACTTTCTGTTTCAGGATGTAATCTAATACTCTTAAGTTAGACATTGGATAATATGTTATTTTCCAAAACTATCATTTCAAGGTTATTATCATAAGTCAAATCACTCTAAAACCCAATGGTTTAAGCTAGTCAAAACTGAGTGATGAAATTATAGTGGTTTGTCTTGAACTAAATTTTACCAATAGGTTTGAATTTATTCAGACATTATGAAAAATTTTGTATTCTAAGAGTAATTCCACAAGCTAAAAAGGGATTAGAGCTTAACAAAATTGCCAGTGTTAAAAAAAAACTAAGCAAACAGACATTTATTTTGATAAGTACAAATTAAGGATAATTATAAATATTCTTTGTACTGATAACTCAGCAGACAGAAGACAGGTTGAAGTCTGATTTAAATTCACACATCCAGCCTAATGGCTTTTGAAATACAACTTTTATTTACTTATATGTGAGCAGTGGTCAGTATCACCATCTGAATATAAATTAATAAGTGCAAAGTATCTGTATTTCTAAATTCAGGCAAAGTCATGCTTAAATATCTTCTTTATGGTACCACACTGCAAAGAGAGAGGATTTGAATTCTACATACTAAGTATTTGGTGGAATTAAGTGTTACAATACAAAACATGCCACAAATGTCAGCTGTTAAATGTAAAACATCTCACAGAAAAGCCACCCATGAGTCTACTCAAATAATGTGTTTTCCTCTTTTTGTTTTATAAGCTATTGAGGAATACAAAAAAGAAATAGAAATTTAAGAACCTTACATAAATGAAACATACAACATGTTTTATAGCTACATAATATTACATAAATTTAAGTAGTTATTTTAATTTATTGGCTTTTCAGCTACATTTCAAAGCTTAAGCAAGTTTATTTAGGAAGAGTCATTAAATGCATATTCTCAAGAATGCTTTACTATTTGTAATGTCCACGTACAAACATATTTTCCAATAAGTAAAGACTTACTCTCTGAAATAAATAATTTAAAATACCCTTGTATCATAACTACATTCAGAATGGATAATACAATTATAACTTGGAAATATTATCTTAAAATATTGTCTTGGAGAAACTAGATATAAAGAAACTATAGATTACAAATGAATATAAATGCTTAATTCTCCTAATTAATCTGTAATTTTTTCTTAATAAATTAGAGATATGCTCATCAGCACATGTGGATTGTCAAAAATTATAAATTAAAGATCTTAATTTTTCTATCTTTATAAATAAGATACAACTAGAGTCCATGTCCTTGAGATCTGCCTGATTGTAGCTTATTAGACTTTATCATTAATCACCCACATGTGCACATGCAGTCTCAGTCTCCAATCACTTATTGTGTCATATTAGGAAAGAGAGATCTAGTTAGATCTTTTAACTATGAGTGCTTTGGAGCTAACAAGGATAAATGTCATATTGTCACATTGAGACATGTTGCTTCTAGCACTTTTTGATTCTTTTATAAATATGTTAAATCATTACCAATAGGTCAATAACTTACCCTTCTTACTGCTGACTAGAAACACTATTTTTCAGAGTTCCTATTGACTTTTTTCTAGCTGTTGTATTTTTAACACTTTAAAAAATACCAAGAAAATATCATGTAATGCTTCCAATATAATCTAAGAAAAAAAAAATCTAGCAGCATCATGCAATAAAAATGAACTAATTTCTTATGAAGTCAGCTTCATAACTGAGTAAAACTCAGTTCTTATCTCTGGCAATCTGTTACTTAACACCTGCTGCTTAACACTTCATAAAAGTCAAGTCTCAATGAACTGGCATACTTCATAGTCCTACAAATAAATTACTGCCACTACTATTAAGGGAAGTAAAACAATCATCAGTTACTATAAACAGATAGATTCAAATCTACAATGAATGAAATTGTTTATATTTATTATACCTTGAAACTAAAAACAGAACCAAGTGTCACAAATTTAAAGTACACATTCTTCCAAGAATAAACACACTGACAAGCATACACACACACACACACACACACACACACACAAACTTACATACACACACAGGGGCATATTTATATGCATACATATAACTTAATGCTAAAAAAAAACCTTATGTTTAGCAAATTCTGTATACTTAAATTTACAAATGATTTGTTATTCTGGACAGTATGACATACTAAGCTTCAGAGACCATTATTTTCATTTAAATTCCACTTGTAGGCAAAACCTAAATGTCAAAACTTAGCACAGTGTTTAATGAGTGAATAAATATTAGAAGCCACATCTCTTGAAATCTTAGGTAAGTCATTATTAGGGGCTTACTATCAGTATCTGACATTTACTCTCTTTTTCATATTAGTTTTATTTCTTATTAAATATCCTGCTCTGAAGATAATCTATTTAATAAAGAAGAAAAAAGGGTTTTATTTCTTAGAGATTTACTTAAACACAAGAATTATCTTTGTAATTTGCCCTCTTAGGCAATTAGACTGCATTATATCAATGTACTATTAAACTGTCATTGCAATAAGCAGGATAAAAGTATAATCTAATTATGTGGGAAATATACAGATGTTGCTACTGTCTACTAAAAAAAATACATTATCTACTATTGGGAATCCAAAGGAGAGAAATGCCTCAAAAATCCTGATAATAAATACTGGAGTGAAAGTCTTGGGTTAAAGAGTAATCCTAGAAATAATTTGATTTGCTATCATTTTTATGTATTTATCCTAACAAAATTAAATATTTATATTTTTATCAATATTCAGTCTATAGGACCTAAACACAATGAAATTATCTGATCAACTGACTTTTTAGCTGTTTTTTAATTGACAAATATTAATTGTACCTATTTATGGGATACACAATGATGTCTGGACACACACAATGTATACTGATCAGATTAATTACTATATCCATCATTTAAAAAATTTTTCATTTGTGTCAGAAACATTCAATATTTTCTCTTCTAGCTATGCAATTTGAAACTATATAACATATTATTGTCAAACATTATCATCCCACAGTGCTATAAAACACTAGAACTTGTTCCTCCTATCCAGCTGTAGCTTTATGTCCTTTAACAAATATCTCTCTATTCCTTCTTCTCCCTACCACTTCCAGCCTCTAGTAACCTCTGTTCTGCCTTATATCTCTATGAGATCAACATTTTTCAGCTTTTGAATATGAACGAGAATATGTGGTGCTCTAACTTTCTGTTCCTGGCTTATTTCACTTAATATAATTTGTTCCAGTTCCAATCATGTTGCCATGAATGACAACATTTCATTTTTTTTATTGTCTAAACTGTATTCCATTGAGTATATATATCACATTTTCTTTATTCATTCATCTGTTGATGGACATTTAGGTTAATTTCATATCTTAGCTATTGTGAATTGTAATACAATAAATGTGGGGGTGCAGGCATTTCTTTGCTACACTGATTTTCTTTCCTTTGTACAAATGCCCAGTAGTGAGATTGCTGGATCATGTGGTATGATCAACTGATATTTTAATTCAAAGGACTGAGTTATCAAACTGGTTGATAAAATTAACCAGTCCCAGCTTAAGTTATCTGGGATCTAGAAGCACAGTCTATTTACTTACTGCTAGACATAATTACAACCATACTATTAAAAAAAAAAAAAAAGATTCAAAGCAACTAATCCCTGTAGGCCTCAGATGTCAGCTTACCCTCTAATTAATTAAATATTAGGGAAATGGTTTTCTACCAGTATTATAAAGCATCTTCAAGGAGGTAAACATTGATGATAGAGTTAATGTGGGGAAAAAGAGCAGCTTCTAGTAGACTGGTTCATGAGAGGATATATCATGGAAAGCTACAGTTTTCAATTCATGCTAAAGGAATGCAAATAAATAATCAATCCAAAATATTCCTACAAGAAAAATTTTCTCTGAAAGAAAGGCTTGGTTTTGTTAGGTGTTATGCTTGGTTTATTAGGTTTTGTTGTTAGTTTCCTATATCTCTTGCAGGTGGAGGTAAGTGGGTTCACCACAGGGCATGGTGAGAAGGAAGAGATAGTTCCAGAATAACAATAAAAGGAGACTGGAGGCAGTGTGAGAGATACAAATGTGTAGTCAAGAGGAGGTCTACAGGAAGAAAAACATGGGAATGTGGAGAAGAGACATATTTTAAAAGCAAAGTTTTCCTTTAAAAAATTTTTTTCTACTGTGTAGAGTATAATATAAATCCTCTTCTCAATCCTTTTACTCAAACTTCATTAAAATATTAATTTCTAGTTGATGTGTTGGTTTGGTTTGAGATACCAAGACAGATGACTTAAGGTTAGTTGCCCTGGAAACAGGCTTTAAGATAGGTATTTGCATGTAATTATTTCAGAATCAGCACCTATGAGTTGTCCCAGTTTAATGGAATTATTGCAGACCTTTATACAGCACCCTCTACTTCCCCCCAGCACCACCCAGCACACCAATCATTGGATGGTGGTTGTTCGGCAGATATGGGTGTAATCCTCGTCACAGCCATGGTAGCCACAGTTCCTAGGCTGGGAGAGAGTTGAAAGTTTAGGTGACTGAAAGAGCAATCTTGTTATTTATTAGAAAAGATGAAGCAGAACCTTGAGGAAAGGTTGGGGCAAGAGTAAAGACTGCTTAGAAGAAGCTCACTACATCTATATTATAGAAGGATTTCAAGGATATGAGGAGGTCTCCTCACAGTTAAGCAGACATTCCCACGGGGTAATGGAAGCAGACAAATGAAAAATCATGTGGACTCATGAAAGCCTTGAACTGCTTCAGTTTAAGCATCCATCCAATTTAAGTGCAAACATTCTTCTTTTGAAGTTTCAAAGTTCTTTTTTTATTTAGCATTATTCATTTCCACATCAACTTTCTTCAGCCTATTTTAAATAATTTCTTTCCCTCTCTTTTTCACTTATTCGAAGAATAATTGAAAAGAAAAAAAAATGAAAAAAAATTAAAACATTTCTTTTTACCAAAAGAAAGTAATTTATAGCAAAGTTGGAAATGAGAGCCCCTTAAGAGTCTTCCAAAATGTGTCAGCTAGTAGCATGGGGTTTCAGATCTTTTTTTTATTGCAATCAATGCTGCTGGAAATAAGAAGTCAGTTCAGGATATCAGTAGAGTTGAGCTAGCAAAAGAATAAAAACTCTGAAAGGAGCTGTTAATTATGTGTGCAGACGGAATCAGAAGATACTGGCCAAGGCATTGTGAAACATAGAAAGAGTCATTAGAAACTTCAAAATTGCCACAGCAAGGGAGAAACTCCCTTTACCAGATTTTGTGTCAATTTTCTAAAGCTAGGCAAAGCAAATGTAAATATTGCTAACAAAAATACTGATTGAAATGGGTGAGCTCAACATGGGAATCTAATCTGACTGTGATTTATTGATGAAATCCAATCTCACTATTATTTATTGAAGGATTTCCTTGCTTTTACCAGCATAAATTTCTAGTGTTGAGAGACAAGTTTTCTGTAGATTCCCTTACATAATATATTAGCTAAGTATCTTGAGCATATGGTGGTTTCATTACATGTCATTCACAAAACTCATTAATAGTTCCATGGAGGATTAGTAGCTACTATTTCTCTGAATAAGTATTGTTAAACATTGCTCTTCTGCTATATAGAAATACTATAAAATAAAACCTTGAAGCATGTGAACAGTTTATGTTCTCACATACTTTTAAAAAACTGTAAAGTCAAATTTCCTTTCATTTAGTCTTTTGTTCCTGGTTAGTGTTTTTACTCTAATTTTGAAACAATATATAGTGGTAAATGATTGTGAACCAATTTCAAATTCTCCTTAAAATTAGGGTATGTTCACGCATATTAATTGTGTCAGGTTTCATTAAATATAATTCCAAAAGAAGTTTTCTTTAATATTTCTCTACATTTGACTGATTGAGAATCTCATATTAATTATCAAAATAAATTTAAAAGGCCTTGATAATTGCAGACCCAGTTATTAATATAATTGTCTCCATTTATAAAGAGGTTCAAGGACTCTAACCTATTACTCACTTTAAGTTGAGACACCAAGTAAAAACCTACATGAAAAGAGCAGGTTACCTGTGCTGGTGGCTCTACCAGAGGTAGACATGAGCTTCACCTTTCTCCTGCTGCCAACACATCTATTGGTTTTAAGGAACGTAGATGCTGCTGGTGTGTGAAGGGCTTTCTCCTTTTACTCGCACCTCACAACTTCTAATTCAGGAAAGATAGAGAATTATCATATCCTTTTAAGTAGCAGGACTATAAAAACAAAGTAGGCCTCATTGCACTTCCTAAGGCCAGATTCTAGGAAAGGACAATCATGTTTATGAGTCAAAATTCACTGCAATGAAATAAGGAGCCTACGCTGTAGGGCAGAACTCTACGTTGAGGATAAAAGCACATACTTTATAACCTCAGTTCTGCCAGAGCTGGTAGCAATCAGGAGCAGGATTCAGTCATGAGCATGTTTAGTTGACATATACATACAGACATATAGATATAGATATATATGCAACATTTTTGCATTTGTTTCCTTTTCTGTTGATAACAGCACCTTTACTCTCTCCCACTATGTGATACTCTGACTGGTATATAATTGAAGAGGTCTGCCTTCACGTAGCCAAAAGGTGGACACAACAGAGAACTAGAAGAATGTAAGTGGATCCTACTCTCATTCCCAGAAATTTGAAGTGTGAGTGCAATGACAACAGAATGAGAAAAATGAACAGACTTCATTCAATCAATTGGTGGTGCTCTGTCAACACTGTCAATTTGTGTTTGCTACTTAAATCCCTGAGGCTTTACTGCAGTATTTTCACACACTAGCCTCATTCTCATACCTTCTCATCAATTCTGTGGGCTAATATCCTCCAGATAAATTCCTTTTTAAATTGGCCACTATTGGTTTCTGTTAGTGTAATCAAAGAATCATAATTAATAGTACATACCAAGTATATGAGAAATATTTGCACTTATTCTCATACACAGCGGTGGTAAATTCAAAATCGTTTAGCCCTTTACTGTGCTTTGCTTGATTTCAATAATAAAATTACAACGTGTTCCCAAAGTAGTTCTCAAATAAGGCTCACTGTCATCCATGTAAAATAAGAAAGTCCTTAGTGCAAGTTACCACAAACCAGTTCTAGAAAGAAATACTTGATCGGTTTTGAGTAAAGCCATCAAGAAAGACATACAACAAAGAGGTCACACTTAAAATAGAGAAAAATATGAGTTAATCAGCTTTGATAGCTTGTATACAATGGAAAAGTATTAACCTGAGATTTAATGTAAATATATTAGTAGAAATCTTTGAGACATGGTAAAATCTCACCATTAGCTGGCTCTAGGCCAACTGGCCATTGCAAAATCTGTAGGGCTTGAGGACTGTGCTCTCAAAAGGGAGATGTGAAACCAGAAATATCTTGATGAGGATGCATACACTATTCTTTATACTCTTCACTAATAAACTGTGTGATATTTCGTTGCATAATCAGCATAATCTGACAAAGGTGGGCTGTTCTCGTAACAGCAAGCCATTCTTGGAAACATCTTGGGGTGAGAAACCTTGGGAAACATTTTCAAGTTTCTACCTAAGGAGAGGGTCTCAAGGCACCAGGATTTAAGGTGTGGATAAAAATGTGGCCTATTTTTGAATCATTAGGTAATGAAGCAATTGCAAAAGAAAATAAAGAAAATCTGGAGTAAAAATGTTCTTTTAACAAATGAGTACATATTATTTTGGAGAGATTTGGTAGCTGATAAATCACAGTAGCACTGAAAGATACAGATGCTTACTTGGCAACAAAAGTCAAAGCTAGATCAGAAACATAAAATGCTCCAGAAAGATGGGATGCTCTGTAGAAAAATGGCACTGCCATAAAGTTTCAAATATAGCAATATAGAAGAAAATGACTTGACATGCACTGTCTATAGTACGGGATAATGACAGCTGCAAGGTGGAAAAGTCACCTCAAGTCTTACTTTCTCTATATCTTCTAACTAAGCCTCTTTCTAAATAAATGCCATCAGTAGTTTACAACGTAATACATTTGGGATCTAGGCCAGATGAGAAATGTCAAACATTTTACATGACATGCACATCACTCACAAAAATTAACACACCTATGTAGATAGTTAACTATAGAAAAAAACTGACCATACTCTTTTGAATTTAATGTACACTTTTCATATTTTGATGGCTAAGATAATGATATACTTATTATCAAAGTAATTTACATTTAATGTAAGTTTATTTTCTTCTGAATGTGATTGTTAAATTGATGCTGTATTTTACAACTAATGAAAAGTTAATTATTGAAATAAAGTAATTCTATGGATCAAACACACTAACATATTTTTCTAATAAGTGTACTACAAATTATTGAGATCATGAGATAAAACATTTTTGATCAAAAATTATCAGCTGTTTCAAAAAAACATTATTTTTCTATATTTCAACTATCAGATATTAATTCTCAAAATCTTTGTATTTTCCATTGGATTTAAATATGGTAGCTCACTAAACATCTTTACAATCTGCTTCCTCTAAACACATCCTTTCTTCTGGAAGGGAAATGGTACTTTGAAAGAATATTACCCATATGAAAAAAATGTTTCAAACACAAGGTTCCTTCTTTTAATTACCTCAACAGGTGGTGCTGTGTGTTTGCATTTAGAAAGAAGAAACTTTACAAAGACATACTATGCTACTTCAAGTAATTTAGATTTGTCACAGTGCAGGGAAAACACATTAGCAAATAATTCAAATAGGCTTTTAAGTCCCAGAGATAAGGGGCTTTAAAAAAACAATGCAACCTTTAATCACCAAAGTTATGGGACAGATCTATCAAACAGAATCGACCAACATTTCAAAGTATTAAGCACAGGACAGATTATTTAATTACCTGCTGTGAAGAAAACTATTCATAGTCAAATAGTAGCGGGATACAGCAGAAAGGTAAATTTTGAAGACATAATATGAGTGCATTATCTAGTAGTACGATACAGCGAGAAATTATAAACTTTGCAGTCAGACATACTTAAATTCTAATCCTAACTCCATCACTTACCATCAGTGTGTTTCACTTTCTGAAACTCTATGAGCCCCAATCCCTATATCTTTAATATTAGGCTAATGCTTACACACGTGTTGTAAAATATTCAGAAATGTAAACTCCAAATGGACACCACTGTTTTTATCATCTAACAAAGAGCTGTTCCATTAATATATGTAAAATAAAGAATACTAAACCGTCAAATCTATTCTATTTCCAATTGGTTACAGAAGAATCCACTAATTTTAGCAGAAACAAAGTCTTGCATCTCTTAGTCTCTTCCTTCTGGCTGAATTTTTTCTAATCTCTTAGATACTCAGATTATCAGAAAGAGAATCAGCTTGACTCCCATGCCCAAGCAGAGAGCATACTATGGTCTGATAAGATGATGCTGAGGACCCATCTGCCTAATACTTATCACAGCCACCGGCAGCTCCATCTCCTTTAGCGGCAGAGCTTGTGCACACTTGTGCATACTCCTCAGGGACTTGAAAACTGGCCCACCCAGTTCATTTCCAATGGTATATCCACCCCCATCCAGTGGAAACACTGCTATGCACCTGAAAACTGGCCAGCCCAGTGTCCCTGCCCTGAGCAATGTCTCACCACAGCCTCCACAAACAATCCTAGTATAGGACACTGAGGCACTCACACACAATGCTGATGTTGATTACAGTTGAAGAAATCATATGGAGACTACACTACTTTGCCCACCCAGAACCAAAGCCAAAGCACCCTACAAAACTGCCACTATAGGACATATCTATAGAAAAAAGTCTTTATCTACAAAGCTATTTCATAAATTTGGAAGAAGCAACTGTTCCACCAGTTGCACAGATACCAATGTAGGGATGCAAGAAATATGCAGAAGCAAGGAAAAATGACACCTTCAAAAGAACACAATAATTCTCCAGTAAAAGACCCAACATAAAAGGAAATCTATGAAAAGGAATTCAGAATAATGAACCTAAGGAAACTCAGTGAGATTCAAGAGAACAAAGAGAAACAATTCAACAAAATCAGGAAAAATAATTTATGATCTGAATGAGAAATTTAACAAAGAGATAGATATCATAGAAAGGAACCAAATAGAAATCTTGGAATCAAAAAGTTCAATGAGTGAAATTAAAATATATTTGATAGCTTCAACAATAGACAGAAGAAAGAATATTTGAAGTTGAAGACACATCTTTTGAAATAATCCAGTTAGACAAAAAAAAAAAAAGAATAAAAATGAATGAAGAAAGCCTATGGGACATATGGGACACCATGAAGTGAACAAATATTCATATATGGGAGTTTCAGAAGAAGAAGAGATAGAAAAAGTTATACAAAACTTATTTAATGAAATAAGAGCTGAAAACTTCTGAAGTTTTGGTAGAGATATGGACATCCAGATACAGCAAGCTTAAAGATCACCAAATAACTCAACCCCAAAAAGTCCTCCTAGAAGCACATTAGTGTCAAACTAACAAAGGTCAAAGACAAAGAATCATAAAAACAGCAAAGGAAAGTGTCAAGTCACACATAAGGGAATTTTATCAGACTAACAACAGATTTCTCAACAGAAAACTAACAGTCCAGGAGATAATGGGATGATATATTCAAATTACTAAAAGAAAAAAGTATATATCAGCCAGGAATATTATACTGAGTAAAGCTATCCTTTAAAAATGATGGAAAAAGAAACCCTTTCCCAGTTAAGCAAAAACTAATAGAATTCACTGCCACTAGACTAGACTTTCAAGAAATGCTTAAGGGACTCTTACATATGGAGGCAAAGTCATGATATCCACCATCATGAAAGCATGTAAAAGTAGAATTAACAATATGGAGGCATGTCTTTCAAGGAAAATTGTGGTGCTATCAACAGAAGGGGAAAATGAATGCAGGACAAAAAGTAATAGATATTTACGTGTATAAATCTGTATAATCATAGAATATGTTACAGCTGTTTGCTTTATTTATAATTAACTAGTTAACCAGCACCATACTGGTTGTGGTCTTGAATAATTTGAAGCTGAATATAGGTGAATTAATTAATTTTTATATGAGATATTATTTTAATTTGTATTCCTCTAACTTCACCCAGCTCTCCAACCCCATCTCACACTGAACCCTTTAATGACTTCCCATCTGTCACATAGTCATCAGTACTGCTCTAACCCCTGAGACAACCATGACAAAGACAGAAATTGTCCCTGCATTTCAGAACAGAATGCAAAGGTCAGCTATTCAATATGACCCAAAAGTCACATCAGATGAAGACACAGACAAGGGGGGAAAAAAAAAGCAAAGGCAGCATGAAGTTAGCTCCATTGTATAAAAAAATGTCTTTCTCTCCTATTTATTTTCCTTGGGAAATAACTTCTTGTTCTAGAAATTTTGGCGGTCAAAAAAATAACTGTTCAATTTATTCTTTCTGATCCACAGGAGCCTGCCCCAAGCTCTCCCTCCTTATGTTCTACCTAGCTGGAAACCTCAGCATTAATGTGCTTTGTTTTTCTCTCACAACCCCATTCTCCTTTCTTAAGCTTAATTTTCTAGCCCTCTAATAGAGAAATGCCTCATAAGCATTACCTATACTATTCCGAAAGTCTATTTAAGAAACAATGACAGGGATATTCCTTAAACACCTGTGATGAGTGTTCTGTGTTCCCTTTTGGCCTGAATGTTCCTAAGGGAACACTGATTTTCCAACATTCTTCAACCTTCAAGGCAGAATTTCACAATCATCCTGTATAATCAGCTTGAGTGCCAACATAAATATAAATGGCTCGTCATGTTTCAAGCCCCTCTATTCCAGGTTTTTGTAAACTCAGGATGACACAAGGGGAGGGGAAAAACATGTGGTTCCTTGGACAAATCTTAAATCCTGGCATCAGAGCTAAGATTTATCTCCATCTGTCTCTGCAGGGTGAGAAATGTTTAAAAAGATATCCTATGTTTGACTCTCAATCCCCATTTATTTCTTTATCTCCATTTAGAGTGGAGATAATAGACATTTTTCTCCTATGATTAGGGACCTAGGAATAGCTGAACTGGAAACAGCATGGGAAGAAAACCCTGAAGGAATCTGATATTCCCTATTGTAAATCTACAATCTTTCATGACTCCCACCACCCCCAATTCTTTTTTGACTCAAGAAATGACGTAACTCATCATTATTTTACACTTAAATCATCACCAACAAAATAGCAGTACCTTTAGCTTCCTCATCTCCCAGGGTTTAGAAGGCAATTTCTCATTTAATTCTAGAATCTTATGTCAAAGTCACAACTCATGAGTCAGTTTGTGTTTCCCCAAATTTTCTTGCTGAAATTAGATGTCACATCACTAACAAACTGAGTGGTCTCTGACAATCCACATGCACTTCTCTATGTTCTCCAATTCCTGGTGGCCACTAGCATGCCACTTTGCCCCTCCTAATTCCTAATCTACTATCTAGTGATCATATAAGGTATATCAGCTTTCCTTCAGGACGAATTCCTGAACTCTATTTCTAGACAGTAATTGGGGTCCTTCTATTCATGAAGAGATGCTCCAGACATACCATCCACCTGATTTCCAGATATAAACCACCATTTGAATGTCCTGCTTCTTTCATAAACTATTGAAAATGGTATATAGGTCCCTGAAACAATTTTTTAATATTCTAATATTAATAAGAATATTTTGAGGCAGCTGGAGCTACATTTATTTTGTATTTTAAATATAAAGCAAATGGCCAAAGTGGTCTCTATTCTTCACTTTTCCCTATGCCATCTCCTTTTAGCTATGTAACTGCAGTATCCTCCTACTCTCACTCTGAGTTCGGTCATGTGACTTGCTTTAAAAGATGAAAAGTTTGAAAAACACCCAGTGTTTGGGCTTCCCTACTTTTTGCACCTTTTTAATCAACATGATAACATGCCATGATAGCCTAGACAATAACAGACATGTGACACACAGCCAAGAATCCTCCATTTTCTCAGGTAAGGCCAGTGTAGATCAGGCAACAAACAGCCAACACTCAGATGTGAGTGAACTCAGTCAAGACAACAGAGATGCCAATTTGGCTATCCCAGATGCATGAGCAGTTCCTTATTATTTTATGCCACTGAAGATTTCAGGTCATTTGTTACTTAGCATTATTATAGTAATAGGTGACTGATATACATGGGTCATATATTAATTTTTTAATATCTGATCATCTATTCCACTTTAGTGTACACATTCCTTAAAATGACAACTGATTACTATGTGAAGTCAGATCTCCAAAAGTTAGTTGAAAAAATAAGGAACCAACTATTGAGTACAATTATATAGCTAATTATGTTAATATGCATAAACAGGAAAATAATATTATAAGGATGAAACCTATAAAGATGAAAGCAATTATAACCAAAACCATTACTTGTACTGTTTGTAGGTATTACTTTATGCACCATTCTAGATAAAAGCAAACAAATTAGAAATGTATTCATGGCAAGCTTTGGTTATGTTTTCTCTTTAACATATTGATATAATAATATTAATATAATACTCAAAATGCTGATATATGTATTGTAAAATGAAAATTCACTACCATAAATATAATTATCTCCAGTCACCTAGAGATGTGTATTATTCATATTTATTTTTCTCATACCCAGAAAAGAATCATTAGTACAATATAAATACAAATCTAGTTTTTGCTTTGAGAATTTTCACCTTCCAATTCTGATGTGGGCTTGGGTGAATTTGCTGTAGGTTTATATGAGTATGATAGGGAAAAATAGATATTTTTCTCATCCAAACATACTACTCACTTTTTTGTAGGTTAAAAAGGATTAGACTCATTCCTGGGATTCTCAGAAACAAGGTATATGCATACATTTTAAACATCACTGTAAGCCTTCTAATGAGGACTTTTTTTGTAAGAACCACTGTGAAATAAAGACTTTATCTTAGGTGTTCAAATAAATTCAATATCCCTAAAAACATCAAAACAGTAAATATCCCAAACTTTCTCACTAATGTATATAGAGCTTTTCAAATATCTATTTACATAAATATACTTGACTTATTAACATCTAAAAGGATATATTTCTAATATTAATAACTATTGACCATTGTATTACATAAAACTTTGAAGTTATAAAAATAAATAATATTGAAATCTATGTAGTAAGAAGATACATTGTTAAAGTTTTTTTTTTTTTAATTCTTGATTTCTTAGAGCTATAGAACAAAGTGTTTATTGTGGACTCTACATATTATCATTCAACAAATGTATTGAGTGGCCACACTTATGATATAATATGTTCTTTTACTTCTCCAGGTAGAGTTAATATAAAAAATTTAACTGATTTCTGGGATTACTGGAAGTGAATATCTCATCATCGCCATTAGTTATCATTCTGTGATTTTCATTGTGTGAAACAAAACTGGCAACCAGATGAGAGCATGACTGCTATGCTCTCATCAGCATATCAATACTAGGAGATATTTTAAAAGAATCATATAATCTGAGGAGTCCACAGTTAAATCCTTTAGTGTAACTTTTGAATGAATCATATATGACATGTATAATTACTGAGAATAAGCATTTGATTTTATTACCTCACTCTATGCCGCCAATTAAAATAAGTGCTCCTAGGAAAGTACATTCTATATATTCTTCCAAAAAAACAGATATAAACATAGACAAAATGTTTACAACAATATTTTCTGAGAATTCAGGCAAATCATATTTCAAATATCCATAATAATGCTCTGTTCATAGAAATCAAAGATATAAAGTACATATTATTCATGAGAAACTGCTGTCTTGAAAAAAATTCTGATTTATTCATTTAATAAACAATTGTTGGCACCATACAGGTCAGTGTTGGGAATATATTATAAAAAAGATAAGTTTTTATTATAGCAGAATTTCCAATGAAGAATATGTTTTCTGTGATATGATTTTATAGATCCTTGAATCTATGTCAATACAATGAAATGACAAACCACACCTTCTTATAATGTATTCTTTACTATATGACCGAGTTGTCTTCACATCATTTTGTATCTGTTACTAAAATAACAATTCTTATCATTTTATAACAATGAGAATAAAATCAAACAATGTATGGCAGGTCCTCATATTATCATTACAATTGTACTTTTATAATGTGTATCAAATGTAATTTTCTTTCCTGATTCTTTTAAGTTTAACTATGTAAAGATGCTTCTATTGCTACATATCATCTGGAGTTGTTTGTTCTACATTATCCTCAAAATTAGTGGCCCTAAAAATTATCTACCTTTGAAGATCTCTCCTTTAGGTACAATGACAATTTGGATATAAAATATAATATTGATCTCACTTTACAAGTGAATCACATAAAGTAATTAATTGTTTCAATAAACTGATTATTTACAAAAATGACCAAAAAAGTCTTAAAGAATGGATGACAAATACATGCTAAAAGCAGGTTATAAATATAGGCCGAAGTTTAAATGCTTTAAAAATATTCTACATAAAGATGAAAAGAGAAAAAAATTCATTCCACAAGAATCTGAATGACCAAACATGACTAAATCTATAACACATTTTTTAATGTATGCTTTGTGACCATTATATAGATAAGTATATGCAATGCATGGTACAGTCCTTTACTTAAAAAGAACATATTTTTCAACCTTTGAATTTGACTTTTTAGAAAATATGTCTAAGGGTTTACACATCATTATGTGATAGACAATATTAGTCTAAACAAATTCTAAATAATTTGTTTCAGTGTAAGAGGCTACTAACAATGTTCATCACTTCAGTTACTTTCAAATATTGTCTTTTGCAAGCCAAGCCACACTATGTCTATATTATGTAGAAGTAACTCTTCTTCAGGCACCAAGGGTATAGCATATGGCAGAATGAGGCAGTACGAATTTTTCACCTTCCCTTCATGGGGCAGATGGACAAATTCAGGCAAATTAGAGCCAAGCAGACCCACACTAGAGATTTTTGGTCAGATCATCAGGATATGAACCTTCTTACTTTTCCTTATACTGGGTAGTTCAATGATGTAAGCTCAAAGCTGCTGATAGCCAACATGTGGATTTTGAGAACAGATTCAAGGAACAAAGAAAGCCAATGAAGACACGCATCCCAAACTCATAATTGAGCAAGCCAGATCCACATCTCTAAGTTTCAATTACTTAGAACAATAGAATTATTTATTTTTTATTTTTAGTAAACTTGATTAGGCAGAAAGAGAGTATCCAAGGGAGAGCTTGGATGAACAGAATGAGAAAAGTTGGAATATCTTAGCGAGGCAATGACATAATGAGATTGGTGGTTCCTTGCAGAGAAAAAATAGAGGCAGAAGAAGGGGGAAGTGGGAGACAGGAAGTGGAGAAAGGAGAAACAGGAGGCGGGTAGCAGATGAGAAGTGATGAGGACCTTAAGGAAAGTATGGGAGTGGGGTTTGACTCTAAAGCTATTAAGGAGATAGAATTAACAGAAAAAAAATGTAGCATTTGAAATAGGAACAGAAAGGGAGAGGAAAAAAAACAAGGCTGATAGATGGTTTTTGAGCTTGCAACTTGATATTAGTTGTCAGTCAGTGAAATAAGAATATAAGGAAAAAGGAGGAGAGGTTAGGAAATGGGGATGGGAGAGAGATCATGAACTTAGTTTCACATTTAAAAAATGTGAAATACCCACGGGATATCTAAATGGAAGTTCCAAGAGGCAGTTGGTTATGCAGGTCTGAGCTCTGAAATGAAACTTCGAGATGTTATAAATATAATTTTAGCTGCTATCTGCAGATAAAAATTAGTTAAGAATTTAACAGTGGATGAAAAAAATCAGAAGTAAACTGGAAGAATGGAAGAGAATAAAAGTAAGGAAGCACATCTGAGGACATTAATATGTAAGACATACATAGAATAATAACGCCCTGAAAATGAATCTGAAATGTGTCTTCAGTAATAAGATTTAAAAAAATAAAATAAAATAAACAAAAGGTGAAACTTTTGCTACAAAAAATAAGAGAGAAGAGAGATTCTAAGATCAGGGAATAGTCAGCAATTACAAATAATGACAATAGGTCAAAGTAAGACTAGGTCTAAATTCATCTTCTGTTGAATTTAGAAAAGTAAGAAGAAGTTGGTAACATTGGTACAAGGCATTTCAGAAAAGTAGTAAAGGTAGAAGCCAGATTGCAACAGAATAGTGAAATTGCTTTAATAATATACTAAAGGGGTCACTGAATTTGAAATTGAATTCAAACTTATGAATCTAAATTTTTATAGAATCAAGTTCCCTTAGAAACTATTTCTTATATGAGACTCCCAGGGAAGACATTCATATCCCCCATCAGAATACTAAGCACACAGGATAAGAGGCAACATTGAATGTCTTAGGAATTGTAGCTGATTTTTCCTATATAAGACAACATAAGCACCTGTAACATAGTGGGTAGCTTCAAAAACATTCATAAGTTAAAATTGATTTGATAAATAAGACATTTAGGACATTTGCAAGAGTCTCTTTGATATGACCAGAAACAAAAACAAAAAACTTTACCACATACTCTTTGTGTGAATGCTATACTTTATCCAAAAATCTTGTTTCTATTTTGTCCCTTATTAAATTTCCACCCTGTGCCTTGCTGAGAAGCTGCAGGAGAGAGAATTTCCTGATGAGTTGTGTAACAGCTTATTCCTTCCTCCTGCTATGCCCTCAACATCCATGTTCAATATTAAATTGTGCTGCAGCAGAGATGAATTTGATGGTAAGCCTGACCCGAGGGGTGTGTGTGTGTGTGAGTATGTGTGTGCATTTTAGTGTGTGTTTTAAGCAAAAGATAGAAGGTTGAGGTGGCTGAATAGCTCCAAATATAATTCACTTATAAGGAATTCACATATGCTTAAGGTTCAAAACCAAATCTTTCCAAAGAAGCAACAAGCATAATCACTATTTTACAGAGAACAACTGGCTTGTGTACAATATCCTGTCATTAAGATATTCAATAAAAAAATTAATTTTTAAATTCCATGTTTAAATGCAATTAATCATAAACCAATCATTCCACAAAATGCCTTTTCTTAACATAATTTTGAAATGCAAATTTGTGAGTTTAAGATTTTAGATTGACCAAAAGTACTTATTTGCTACCCTCCATATACTCAGCTCAATATAACAATTTTTAAAAGTATTAAAACTCAAGCACAAAGAGGTGGTAAAAGCAAATATGTAATTTCAACAGGTTTATTAAAGTTGAAAGTGGATGGAAGATCAGTAACTTATTTAGCACAGTAAAAAAATTTACATTGCAAATTGCAAAAAGTGAGGGGAGTATTGATAATATATACCGGCAAATTGACTCTTCAGAGCACATGAGAAGCTTAGCAAATAGGCATACCACGGAAAAACAAGAAAGTGTAGCAGTATCAGGGAGATGCATTAAATAAGAGCATTAGTTAAATTACAGGGATCCTTCCCCAACTTCTGAGCAATCTTCCCTAAGCCTTCTGCCCCATAACTAAGAGATTACAGCATTTTCTGAAGATATTGTCACAGAGTCCCCAGACTTTGAGTCATAGAACTTAAGGCTACCTCTTTGCTTGAATACATCACAATAATGCCCACCAAGTGGCCATGTGACTGAATTCCAGACAAAAGAATGTGGGAAGTTACATGTGCCATGTCCAAGCCAATCTTGACCCATAAAACTTCCTTTGCATGCTGCTTCTTATTTTTTCTCCCCCAGAAGGTTGTCTGGGATGACACACCCTCAGAGAGAACTGGGGAATCATGTGTTGAAGAACCAGGCCCCAAGATCCTGTTAACATAAAAACTACCTGAAGACAGTTACATGAACAAAAAATAAACATTAAGCAATTACATGTGAGGGTATATTTGTTTCCAGGGCCCACGCACCCTAACTAATAAATTCTTTAATACAGATGGAGAGGCATGAATAATCAACTCATCAGTCTCTTTTAGGAAAACTTGGAACCTGAAAAATGGATTGCAAACCAAAACAAATAATAAAAGGTGGGAATGCAGAGAAGAAATATTACAGAGGGAGCCAGATAAAACTTCATTAAAATAAACATAACTATAATTAATATCTTCACAATGATAAAAGAATCCTTTTTTATAAAAAGCAAATGAAGTAACAGAGAGTAAGAATGAACTCTTGAAAGTATAAAATATTAAGATCTACAAATAAAAGTGATAAAAATAACTATAAAGAAAATATTCCTGGGCCTATTATCTTTCAATCCTCCTGCAGCACCTAAACTGTTTCTCAGCGTTGCTAATGCTCTCCAATTGTTGAAACCAATGTTTTTTTTCTTAGTTCCTATCTTCCTGAAACCATCAACAGTATTTGATGCAGTTAATCCTTCTTTTAAGCTTTCGAAGGCTCCAGAGTTCAATCCACAGACCTCCTCTTTTCTTAAAATTTATATCCAGCATAACCTCTCTTCTGAGCTCTAAACTTACAGTTATCTAATATGTATATATTATATTCATCTCAAACATAACATGTTCAAAAATCAAATCTTGATTTGCCTTTCTAAACACATCATAGTCTTCTCCATCTCAGGAATAACTCCAAAAATCTTGGAGTCATCCAAGTTCTCTCTCTTTCTCTCATAACCCACATTCAAGACATCAATGTATTATGTGATTCTATCTTTAAAATATATCCAGGATAAAAACTACTTCTGACCACCTACACTGCTAATAGCTTAGTCTGAACCACAATTTCTCTTGCCTCGATGATTGCTTTGGCCCCTTATGTCTTTGCTTCTGCTCTTGCCTACCTGTCACCTACTTCCAAAGAGCAGGTAGAGCAACACTTTTACAACGTATATCATGGAGACCTCTGATTCCACTAAGATAACGTAGCTCTCTTCCTCCATGTCTCTCTTGTTACAGCTAAAAAACCTTATACACAATACAGTCAGTAAGCATAGGAAGACCCTGAAAAGTAGAAAGAAGCTGGACCACCAAGGGACTTAGGACTTAAGTAACAACATGGCAGTGAGCCCACTGGGTTTCCTTATTGTGTCCCATATATCTGAGATAGGGCTCTGACATGGAACAGGCAACAGACTCGGACTCAAAAAACTGTAAGAAAAGTCTCTTCTCCCTAGCCAAAGGACTAGAAAAAGGGTGGCCTAACAACAGACAAACTCTGGCAATACTCACTTACTCTAGCCAAATACCAAGGGAAAAATTGGACACTCTCTTTACCCCAGTGCTTTCAGCAAGTACAAGTAGAAAGCTGATTTTCTACCTCTACCAATCTTGCCACTGAGAATACAGGTAGCCACCGCTTAATTTCCCTACTAAGGTAATTATGATGGTTAGTTTTGTGTCAGTTTGAATGGGCCACTTGTGCCCAGATACTTGGTTAAATTTTATTGTGGGTGTGTCTGTGAAGGTGTTTCTGGATGAGATTAACATTTGAATTGGTAGTCTAAGTAAGGGAGATGGACCTCCCCAATGTGGATAGGCCTTATCTAAACCATCGAAGGCCTGAGCAGAGCAAATAGATTGTGTAAGGAAGAATTTGCTCTCTCCACCAGTCTTCTAATTGGGACATGGATCTTCCTTCTCCTACCTTCGAGCTTGAACCTGCTGGGACTATCCCATCAGCTTTCCTGGATATCCAGCTTACTTGATGCAGATCTAGGGATTGCTCATCCTCCGTAATTGCTTGAGCCAATTCCTTATTATCTATCTATTCATCTATCTGTCTGTCTCTCCTATCAGTCTGTGTCTTTGGAGTGTTAGCAGGGTTGAGTGCTGGATTTACTACTAGAAACATGGAGGAAGTGCTCTGAGTAGCCCACTCACAGTGTGTTGTCAGCAAAGTCCTCTACCAGGTAAGCCACGTGAGCCTCTACCAGAATCTAGTATGACGCCAAGCTTGCTACCAGTAGGGTCCACTCCCCTACTCTCTGCCACCACCACCACCACTCAATGTCAATGGGGCTCAATGGAGCCAAGTCTCTATCCCCAGGTGGCATCAGTGAGACTGAAAATTGTGTTGCAAGTCTAGGCTAGTTAGCACCCCACTTTGGCCCCATACTTGGTATCAGGGAGATCAAGTGAGTAGTTGAGCTTACACTTCCACATTACAGCAACAAAATATTGTGAGTCAACCCTCTATTTCCGCCCTCCCTGGTGGCTCTGGGGTACCAGAGGGAAGGTGATCTTACACTCCTACTCAGAGGCAATGAGGCAATGTAAGTCTATGTCTTAATATTACCAAAAGGAGGACTGCCATCCTGGAAAAACACGGAACTAAGTGACCAATGTTTCTGAAGATGTGGGAGACTTTTGACTGTCATGGAATGTCTCATAAAAAAATTAAAGACAGGTATTCAGAAAAGTAAGCAAAAAAAGGCATGTATTAATGATAGAAAAAACAAAATTAGAAAATAAAATCACAATCCATTATTGAATATTGTGGTATATTAAAGTAAACACAATTCTGATATATTACTGAGCTTGGAAATTGGGATAGGATAAAAAGGGTGGTGATGATATAAAGAACCAAATGTTAAGTATATAGTAGGAAGCGAATAATAATCCGAATCAATGTCAAGAGATAACATCATAAGCATATTATTTAGAAATACATAATTAATAAAAGAAAACACACCCCCAAAAAAGAGTTGAACAAAGTTGTATATGGGAACCTAACTCCAGGGGCAAGAACTAGTTTATTTTTAATTATACTCACAATTTGATGTTTTTATAACCATGCACACCTATTGTGTAGATTAAAATAAATATGAACTCTAAGGAACTGCTTTGATATACATACATGAAAAAGTTAAGGGGAAAAGTAATCTACATCTAAATGGCAACTGTTTACTAAAAATGCATTATATTTCATAAACACACAGACATGCTCTTTGCTTTAGCATTTTCTCAATAACACAATATCTTCCATTGAAGTTACCATCATTTTAAAAGTTATTTGAGACAATAGTAAGGTGAAGCCTTATTGTCTGAAGCTCTGTTGAATTTTATTCTATTTTTAACTTTGACTTATGAATAGAAAATAAGAATTCATATAATGTATGCTATTCAGAACCCAGTGTATCCTGAGTGAAAATTTCACAATACAACTTGTAAAGATGCCTGGAAATTTTGTTGTCATTTTCTATAAGATATTAGCATGCTGATGTAACTATAGCTAATGTTCCAAAACAGGGCATTTTATTCCATGCTCACCATATCAGATAGACAGTAAGGCTGTTTAACAGACTGTTAACACCTCTTACATGAAGGGATTCATGCAGAGATTTTCAGAAATAAAATTAATCAGGGAGGATAAATCTGTTTTACATCACCTACCTTGTAGAGGTTAAATGGATGACATATTTAAAAGCACTATTCACAGCTCCTGGCACACAATAGACACTCAATATTATTTTCTTCAATCATTTATAAAACAAACTCAACAACACATCAAAGAAACTAGGAAAAAAGCATTCAAACCAAACTCTTGCATGCATTCTTAGACTACTCTCCTTTAAATATGGTCATGCAGGCCGAGCGCAGTGGCTCACGCCTGTAATCCTAGCACTCTGAGAGGCCAAGGCAGGCAGATCCTTTGAGCTCAGGAGTTCGAGACCAGCCTGAGCAAGAGCGAGACCCCCGTCTCTACTAAAAATAGAATTAGCCGGGCATGGTGGCACATGCCTGTAGTCCCAGATACTTGGGAGGCTGAGGCAGAAGGATTGCTTGGGCCCAGGAGTCTGAGGTTGCTGTGAGCTGACGCCACAGCACTCTAGCCCGGGCAACAGAGTGAGACTCTGTCTCAAAAATAAATAAATAAATAAATAAATAAATAAATAAATAAATAAATAAATAAATAAATAAATAAATAAAGGTCATGCATAAGGAATAACCTATTTAGTGAAAAGAGCTCAGTATTTAACATTTCAAGAATTTTTTTTTTCAGTTCAAATAAAAAAAATCATAAGGCTGAAATTTAAATTTTGAGTATGTCAATTGTTTTCTGGCAAAATGCTTTATTTCCTGCCTTATAACTAGGAATAGCTTTAGTGCTTTTATATTGTACCTTTTCATTTACAAACCATACACATTATTATTGGTGATATTTTCTCCCATCTTTTCTTGAAAAATAAGCACGTTTATCTCATTTTTTAGAAATCCTCCTAACTTCTCAGTTTTATGCTTTTTTTCTAGTTTAATTGTCTACTTTTCCTTGTCTTAGTCCATCTTTAGTCTTCTTACTACAAACATTCACTCATTTTTCAAAATCCTTACCCCCTCTCTTACACAGTTCTTGTATTAAGTAACTAAATAAAAATGACCAAGTCAATACCAGGACAGACAAATGTTCATGGTCAAAATTATTATTTAAATTGCCTTTAAGAAAGTAGGATGAACAGCAGGGAGACATCTGTTCTAGCAATTCTGAAATCAATACCACTGTTCTCTGAAAAGCAGACAGGAGGAAATTGATCATTTTATTGCAATGTTTCATATTAAAACACCAAAACATCATTTCAGCTTCCCCTTACTCCATGGAAACTAATATTCAGAGCAAATATGTATTCTCTCATTAAATATTTATTGAGTACTTACTAAATTCTGGACGCTGAGCTAGTTAGTGGAATTACTAAAAATGCATTGTGCAAAGTCGGAAATGAAATATGCTCTTTCATTTAATTAACAAAGCAAGAGTATGAGGTAGAAAGCAATACTTGAGTTTTACAGGTGAAGTAACTATAGCTTATCAATATTGCTATATCCTATGCAAAATAAGGTGTGAGACAGAATTTTACTTGAGTCCTGACTCCAATGTCTTTGCTTTCAAGAATTCTGCCTAAATGATGATGATGATAATAAATATCAATCTCCATTGACTGAGACATTCCTTTGGTCCAGGTCCTGTGCTAAGGTACACTATGTATGTGAATTATATCATTTTATCACCCTTCAGACAGAAACCAGGGCTCAGAGAGGTTAAACAACTTGCTCATTGCCAGTGAGGGAGTGGAACAGAATTACAGCTCAGTTCCAACTGGCTCTATGATCTTTCCTTTGCCATCATTCCTCTATAGCATCAGTTATTAAAACTGGAAGACCCATCTCACACCCTCTCTCTTACATACACAGACTCTTTCTTTCTTATGGTCCATCTCTAGATCACAAGCTCTCTCCTCTTTCTACATCCTTACCTATCATTATATCCATTTATCCGTCTATCTTCTGTATATGTCTGTCTCAATCTCTCTTTCTGTCTCTGCCTCCCAGATTTTGTTTCTGTTCCCTTTTCCCTACTTCTGTTTTTTTGTATTATTTTTTTACCATTTGTCTTTCTGCTATTCTATTTCTCTCTGTCTTTCTGTCTTTCTCCCTGTCTCTTTCTCTCTGCACTTCTTCCCACCTTTTCCTCTTTCTGTTCTTTTCTCACTGTATATCTCAGTTGCTCTCACAGTCCCCTTTCTCATTTTGCTCATCTTTCACTCTCTCACGTTCATTATCTTCCTCTCTCTGTCTCTCTTTTCCTGTGTGTGACTACCACTGTATCTCTGTTTGACTGTGTATCTCTGTGGGCATCTCTCTGTGACTTCTCTGAAAGGGTTCTCTAAAGAAATAGCAACCTCTCATTCAGTTTTAATGACCCTTCTCTGGATTCCAGTGGTGTGCTGCAAAGTTGAAGAAATCAGTCCCTTAAATGATAAAGCAAAAAGGAAAGTCACTGTCCTTGGATAAACAATTTGCATTTCCATAAGGATTCAGTGATGCAGAATTAGAAACGGCTCATTCTGACACCTCCAGGAAAACAACAGGGAGAGCATTCATTAGCTGGGCTCCCGCTTGAATGATGCACTTCATAGCCCACATGCTGTCCTTCCCCGTTCAGGAAACAGTGCTTAATTCTATCTGAAACCCACCCTTTCACTAGGCATTAGAATGAATAACTTTTCAAAGTAACAGGAACTACACATCTGCCACGGCCTGAGAATGCTTACACTCTAAAAATCATACAGAAAGTTACACCTCCTGTCAATTTCTTATCCATCAAGGAGCAAAATAAACAATCTTTGAATTTTTCCATTTAACAGCCTGGCTGAGATTTGAAATGCTTTTTTTTCTTTAGTTTCTTGAAATAATAACTGCTTTTGCCTTTTACATTTATAGCCTCAATAGCCATGATCTGATATTTAAGGTTGAGTGCAACCTTTAAACAAATTGTGAGATAAAAGGAAATTTGGCTGTTACAGTGCTCAGATAGAAACTTTTACTCTTTAGGGTGGAAATTGTTTTCTTGCCAGTTTTGTTAAATACACACATACACAATCATCTTGAAAAATAATTGGTAGAAGAGCAAAACAATTAATTATATTTTAGATTATTTAGCACTTTACAAGTTTCTTATTCATTTTCCTGGCTGATCCTTACAAAAACTCTGATAGGCTATGTCTTAGAAATATGGACACTAAGGAAAAATTGTTTAGGGGATATGCTGAGGTTTCCTAGGAAAATAATTGTCTTTGGACCAGAAACTCATGCTCCTTATATTAATTAATGAGGCTTTTTTGTGTATTGTCCCTCTTATTCATTAATGTGTGACTTATTTTCAGGCTTAGACCTGAAGTCACATTCATCTTTATATTCCTCCAATTCTGGCACTTTGCTTTACACATCACAGGTAGTACTTCTACTTCAAGACCAACCTATTGATTTTCACATTCAAAATAACCTCCCAGCCTCATCCATACATGTAAGGAAATAATGGCTGCACTTGGAATTTCTGTATATATTCTCTGGTCTTGTCACCATTTCAATCTAAGTTGCCCCAGTATTCAATTTAAATAAATGTTACATATTAATTCAATTTCTGAGTGCTTTGAACCTATGAAATTTGTACAGAGCCTCTATCAAGAGAACATAATCTTGTCATAAATTACTCACAGTAGCTTTTTTTCCTCACTCAAAATTGGCTACCAGCACTCACAAATTCCCACAGTTCCTTCCAATATCTCTGCATGCAACTCAGTGATATTTGAGCTTAAAATTGATATATGAAGCCCCAGAAGTGACTGTTAGTTTTGAATTCACATTCTGTCATATTATAGCAGTAACAAATAAGAATCCCATTACAAAAGAAAACATTTATAAATCCAAAGTCTTAGTTGAGAGTAACAAAAATAGTTTACAGAAGTCATCACTGTCAAGCAAAACTAACTTTTCAATAATATAATTATAAAGCTTGATCTTGCACTTGAAATCCACAGAGACATAAAGTCACAGAATGAAAAAAAAAATGGCTCCAGTTCACCCAGTGATACCAAAACTAAGAACAACTTTGTAGAAAATGGAAAAAATAAACAAAATCACTATAACCAAAACCTACTTTTAACATGGAGTCTCAAGTAAAATTAAACTTTTAGACAATAAACCTGCTCACTCCATTAAGAAGTAGTGTGATCTCTTTGTTTATATTATATTATTATTTCAGCCAACTTCAATTTATTCATAAATTGAAATCCTGAGTGAAACTTAAAACCATATATTTCTCCCAGTGTTAATTGCTACAATAAAATGTCAATGTATACAGCGGGCTTCTGTGCTAGAAAAAAGTAGAGCTAACAGCTGGCTTGTAAGAAACTATCATTTTACACCGCTCAAGTAGGAAAAAAACTTCCTATTGTCTGAAATTATACCTGCACATTCATAACAAAGAGGAGTACGCTCATCTACCCTCACAAAATGATCACATTAAGGGATTACTATATATTTTTTTGTTTTATTTTAACTCTTACGGTAAAGTTTCATTATTTAGCCAGTAAGTAAAAGCCTCCATGATCAGGCGATAGCAAAAATGAATCATTAATTACTCAACATACATTGGCTTGACATACATTCTGCAATAAAAGAAAAATAGTGATTTCCTTTGATAAGAAAAATAATAATAACTGTTTTGTGCTTAATTTCAAACTTATATTGTTTACCAAAATACAGGGGAATTTTTACAATACGAAAAAAAAAGTTTATGTCTACCTGTGGGCTATTAAACTTGGATGATAAATAGATACAATGTATACTATGCAAGATATAAATTTGAAAAATTAGAAAACACAGTTGTAATGGACATTTAATTTTAACCTTGATAATTCTTTCCTAAAATCATAATTAGTTTTTATAAAATTAATTATATGGTTCAGAAAGTCATTAATCTCATCAAATAATATTAATGGATATATCATAATTTTAAAAGTCTCCTAGAAAATGAAATATTTTACTTAAATATCTTTATAATATTCAAACCCCCATAATTTTCCAGAGAAGCCATTAACACTGGGGTACCACAACTCTGACCTGTTAAGGTCCCTTAAAAATTATGTGTAGGGGTAATTTTTGTGCCAAAGTTATGGGGATCCACATTGCCTGCTCAGCACATCATTGCAACAGCTGAGAAGTTAGAAGGTCATCATTCAGTGGAATTGGGCGCCCATTAAATTGCACTTTTATTTCATAGGAGAATGAGCCCACAGTCAAGCGGATCAAGTTGCTGAAACTTGAAGACGCACATGTACAGATAAATGCACTCGCTCACACTTAGCCATGACTTAAGCAAACTAAAGAAACTAACAGTAGAGCAAATTTAGAGTGAAAAACAAGCTCAAATAAGCATGTATAAGAAAGCTTCATACATGCTGTACAAACAACAGGAAGCATGCAATGCTTAAAATATGCCTCTTTTACAAAATATTTGTTTCTCTAATGTTAAGCAACACAATATCTTAAGTATTTGGTTACTCGGTTTGACAATTGCCTCCTTTGTGAAGGCAAATGAGTATGACTTGGAGTCAACCTTACATGAGGCCATCATATTAGACTCTAGTTAACAATGGCTTTCTGCATACTCCATCAAATTGATGACCATCTGTGCATACAAGAGACACATATTAGAGTACCAGCCGACTGAACCTGAAAATTGTTACTCAGCGCCCACCTACCCTATAGTTACCAAAGCATGTTTTTAAAGTAAAGGCTACACCACAAAGTGGAAAAGTTGTTAATACTATTTAACATTAATTTTGTATTATAAGGATAAAGTCGACCTAGATTCAAATTCTAAATGGTTAACACTCCCAGATGCTTTCAGAAAGGAATAGATATCCTAATGCACTAAAACATCTATAGTGAAAACATTGGTATACACTATCATAACAAAGCACAACTTAAGCAAACTAAACAAATAGGAGAGCCAGTTTACAGTTAAGAACAAGTTCAAATGAGCATGTATAAAAAAGCCTCATACATGCTGTACAAATCACAGGAAGCATACAATGCTTAAAATATGCCTCTTTTACAAAGTATTTGTTTCTCTAATGTTAAGCAATGTTGTCCATTGTGATACAGAGTTAGCTACTTTAACTTATCTAGCAACTATACCAACTATAACCTCAAGCAACTGCCACACATAAAATAAAACATTAATATTTTCACACACAAAAACAAAACATAGCAAGTCAATTCTAATGCCATTTTTCTATATTTTCTTAGGGAGAGGAAAGTGGAGAGGTTGAAGATTAAGTTTTTTTAAATGACAAATCAAACAAAGTATAATTCAAAAGCATGTGTCTTTGTAAATATTACATTTACAACCCAACAAAATTGTAATACCATGCAGTCATCAGGAAGAATAAGAGGACAAGCAGTTGTGCTCATTCTTCCAGCAAATAATTACTTGCATATCATTACCACTCTATTCTTTGAACAAACATGACAAAGTAATATGACACAGATGTATTGTACTGAAACAAGGTCTTAACTTTCTCTGTAGTTCACTGTTGTATTAAATTTGAAAAAATAAGAAAAGGGAAGGGGAAAAAAGAACTTACTTGTGGTTTAAAGTTTCATCTTTAGTCCATGTGAGATTATGCAGCAAGTTTTCTTGCCAGGGCGCTTCTTGCACATCCCTTTCAAAACAACCAATGCTCATAATCTAGTTCCAAGATGATTCGTTCACACGTTATGCTTCTTATTTCTGTGAGGCATTAATATCCACTCTCATAACATCAAGAAAATGTGACTAGAAATTTTTTTGACAAAGCACACAACAAAGCAAAACACCTCAACATAATAACCCAGAAGGCATACCATCATTCTCTACGTTCTGAGATGTGTGCCAACTGCCTTAGTTATCACAAGCAACTAACTTTAAGCTGCTAGCAGGAATCTGTCTGCCCTCTATCTGTCGCTATTAGCTCAGCACGTTGATTCACTGGCACTGAAGCAACAGCAATTAGCTATCCTGCTTCTCGCAGCACATACAGGAGAGAGCTGAGTGCGCTAAACCACGCAGTGACTGGTGAGTGCTCTGCACCAATTAGTAGCAGGTGCTACAGCCCAAAAGACAAATTGATGTCCCACTGATCATCAGTGCCGGCTGCTTTATTGTCCTGTGTCTTGTCAGCCTGTTTGGTGATTCTCTGTTCTGTTTAGTGTGGCTGTTTTTACTGTTTTACCTCATCAGTACTAACAAGTTTAGCAGATTACATTCAATAACAATATCCTTGACAAATCAAAATAATCTCTTAAGATTCTTTCATCATTTCATTCTCTCTCTCTCACTCACTCATTAAATCTACCCTCTTATACAAAGCCCTCCACATCTTCTGGGCACAAAGAAACTTCACCCATTATATAGGAGGCAACAGTAGACTTTTTAGGTTTTTATAAACACATACAACTCATACATATAAGGGTGTCATGGAGAAATGTATTATAAAAAAGTTATAACATATTTCTTAAACATTGTAATATATGAATCCCCCAAAACAAAGTTTTATAGATGGACCTGTAAACTGGTGAAAAACCAGTTATGCTGTTATCTAAATCAGAGGCACATTTCTTAAGGAAATTATCTTGTTGCGTATTTATTCAAGCCCATATTGAATTTTTCCCACATATTCACCTGGGCATCTGAGATGGAAAGATCTAAAAACGAAAGGAATGGCAGTACATATTATAGTAGTCACTGTGAGAGAGCAAATATCCTGATGTTGGTTGAAAATGACAAGGTGAAGAGTATTACAGACAAAATCCCCCAGAACACCATGTTTTCTTCATGGACAAAGTGGATTATTTACCATGATGATATGCTATCCTATTTAAGAAAAGGCACACTCATTGCCTCTAGAAATTTTGTCATATTTGTACACATACATTCACAGAGAGTAACATCTCATTTAATACAAAACTTACTTATCTTGCAGGTTCAGTTTTCTAAAGGGAAGGAAAAAGTTTTTAAGGATATGGAAATAATCCAAGGTCAGCCAAATGTGTCATAAATTTCAAGCATTAAAATCTGTACAGGTAAATCAGATAATCATAGATGAACTCCTAGAGACCTCAGGCAGAATACAGTTGCCAGTTGTTCTTATTTTATGTGTAACTGAAACTAACTGAATTATTTGCTTCTTTAAAAACACAGAAGATGGGTGGGTTGATGAGGACTTGTAATAGGTAGATACATTATACTATTGTACAAATTGATGTTTTTAGTTTTAAAAATTGATGTTTTTATAAAGATGGCTTTATCAATAAATGTTTAAACAAAGTTGTGAATATTTTGTTTGAGAACTTTTTTTTATTTCACTGAAACATCACATATATGTTATATGGATAAGCTATCCATACATTGATATTCTTGGTTAAATAGAGCAGCTGGTACTGTAAGATTGTTCCTATAATAAGAATTATTGGAAGCAGTTTTTTACTGATGACAAAGCCTCATTCCTACTGACGCTCAATTATCACTTTGATGATACATCAAAAATGTAACTAGAACACAGAAAATTTTCTCTCTCCCTCATCTTCTATGAGGAATGAGATTATTATTAATTGAACTCATTGATAACAATAGCTGATTCTAGTTTTTAAAAATAAGTCAATATATCTAGATTTGGGGAAAATATATTTAGTAAGATGTAAAAAATGCAATATTTACTACAGGATGAATATAAGTAAATTTTAACCAATTTAAAAACACAGTAAGGAAAAGGGAATGGTCACTGAAAAATTCACTACCCAGAGATGATAATTTCTGTAAAAAATATGGTGTATGATGTTCTACATTTCTCTCTCTCTCATTTTAAAACCCAGTTGAATCCTATTCTACATATTATACTACATTTAGCCTCCTTTCTTCTCTTAAAAAATATGAACATTCACTCTGTCAATAATTCCAGATTTAAATTATCAGTGATGTTTCATTATGTGCATATGTATTGGGGTATATACTTTGTTTAACAAAATATCTATTTTTTTACATTTAGGTAGTTTCTAATTTTATCATCTTTGTATTAATGGAATCCTGATTTGAGACATTTAATGTTCTGAACTTCCACTTTACCTTTAACCAAGGTCCTGAGTTAAGGTGCCTGGGGAGGAGTGGGGCTGAAGTCACACACGGTTAACTTGCAAGGCATTTTTTTCTTCCCACAAAGGCAACACCATACCGTTCACAGTTCACATCAGTCTAAAGACACCTTTTTCTAAATTTCACAGAGGTACAGATGGGCTAGATAACTGCTTATAACAGAGTGGTTTGTTATATGAGATAAGATATGTAAACTGTCTACCACAAAGTCTGAACACAAAAGAGGTGCTCTTTAAATCATAGCAGTTGATCACAGATAAATGAAATTAGGTTTAGTTTACTTAAGAAGGAAAGGGGTTGTATTAGGTACCTTAGAAAGATTTTGAATCTTGAAAACATTCTTAACACATTTAAAATACTTAAACATTGATGATTGGAATTTCATTTATTTTAAACAATGAAAAATGTCACATACATGGTTAAAAAATGAATCATTAAATATATGGTCAATCAACAATAGAAAAATAGATACGTAAATTACACCACCTAACTTTGAGGATAGTTATTCAGTCTGTAAAGTACTAATCATGAAATATGTTACAAATGCAAAAAATAAGATAAACTGCAAAATTTTAAAAGTTGAAGACAAATTGTATGCATTCTCTGTTAAAAACTGCATTCCAACATGCCTATATACCAAGGTACTGGCAATATCATGCTGAATATAAATTTGGTGATGATCATTGCAGAGAGACTATGGATTTTTCCCCAACGTCTGTTTTTATGGATTTTTATTTCTTACATTCATTTTTAGCACCATCTTGCTGTCATTCACCTTCCCTTCTAAAAATAAACAATTGAATTTGTTTAACAGGTGTTTTTGCTTGAATGTGTTGGTGCAAAATTGTATATTTTATGTGTTATTCTAAAAATTCATAAACTAATTATATTAGCATTTTGTGAGACTTTCATAAAAATGTATTTTGTACATTTTACAGAGCAATGATATTGAAACACATAATGCTCTAACTGTATGCCAAAAATTAGCTACATCCTACACACAGCTGTGAAGATTACCATAAACATTTGTATTCATGCCAGTTCATCTGTGCACTGATATTTAATGAACAATAAAAAGCAAATAGCTAGTCAAAGATAGAAACTTTTTTTTCTGTATTTAATTTTTTGGAATCTTGACTCGTTTTAATGGTAGGTGTACATGTATGGAGTTTGCTGTAGGCAAAGGTACTTCTTTTGTTGGCAAGAAACTTAAACTGCTAATATGCTCTGGTAAATTTCTGCAATAACCAAATAGAGTGTTTCTTATGGGTTTTTGACTCCAGTCTTCTGGTAGGGAGCATTTCAAAGTATCAGATTAAAGCATAACAAACCAATACTAATTCTTACATTATTCTCAAATGTATCTCATTGAGAAAACAAGACATAAGAGGATTTTGTCGATCCTTCCAGATTGAAGACTGAGACCTTGAGTCAATAGGAACTGCAAAGTAAAGAGGAGTAGAAAGGCACTTTTTTTTTAACCTGGATTAAAGCTTTACTGAACAAAAGCTTCTACAGTATTATCAAAATAGCCCTGCTCATTACAAGCAGTGTCTCACCAAGTTGCCTGGGATCAAGCCATTCTAGGCTTGTTATTGTCAGTGGTCAGAGTTGAGATTCAAAGTTGTTGAGTATAAACACATATTGAAACCTGAAGCAGGGTCTTGGGGGCTAGGGAGTCATCTGTATTCACACCAACAAGTCTTTGTCATGATTTCATGTTGTACAACTTTATTTTTTATTCTGACACTTTTTTATTGTCAGAATTCAAGGTAGCTATTGTTGACTCTAGTTTCTTGCCAGTATTATCTACTTTGACTTTTTTTTAACCTAGCACTACCTGTTTTATAGTGACAACTCAAGGGATAAGGAATAGTATAATCTTTATTTAATACTTAGCTCTGCTGAGTTTCCAACAGGCAGACTATTATTTTAGAAAAACAATTTGGGAATATAATACAGTAGCTTAAGGGCAATGCTCCAAGGAATAACTAATTTCATAAAATTATAGTTGTGTATGTACATATACAATTTGACTTAGTAAAATATTCAAAGATGTTGAACTGTTCACATCATCTTTTAAAATGTAATTCATAGAATATTAAAATTTAGAGTGAGAAATTTATTTCTATGTACATTTGCTGGGCTTTCAAATATAGGGGCTATTTTTTTTTTTTTTTTGAGACAGAGTGTCGCTCTGTTGCCCTGGCTAGAGTGAGTGCCATGGCATCAGCCTAGCTCACAGCAACCTCAAACTCCTGGGCTTAAGCAATCCTACTGCCTCAGCCTCCCGAGTAGCTGGGACTACAGGCATGCGCCACCATGCCCGGCTAATATTTTCTATATATATTTTTAGTTGTCCAGATAATTTCTTTCTATTGTTAGTAGAGACAGGGTCTCATTCAGGCTGGTCTCGAACTCCTGACCTCGAGTGATCCACCTGCCTTGGCCTCCCAGAGTGCTAGGATTACAGGCGTGAGCCACCGCGCCCGGCCAGGGGGTATTTTTAATCTTGGATGAGATTAGACATTATAAAGTCAAACTATTTGACTATTTCAGATAGTCTAAAATTCTTAGAAACCTGGAAAATAAAATTTAAAAAAAGTGCAGATAATAATTATCATAAAATGTTTCTTAAATGTCCTGTTTATTTTTTAACTATTTCATATTTGCTTAGGGATAATTTTTCCCCCAAAAGAAAGAAATTTAGACTTAATAAAATAGTTTAATTGGTTTAAATAGAAATATATATATGTATATATATAATGTTTAATACTTATGTTATATTTTCACTATTCCAGTTCTTATATGCTGGATTTGTTAGTACTGTATTGTTTTATAACAGATTGTCCCTAATTTAGTAGCTTAGAACAATATACATTTATTGTCTCAAAGTTTGTGTGGGTCAGAGGTCCAGGTTAGGGTCCCACCCACAAGGTTGTAATCAAGGTATTGGTTGGGTTGAGGTCTTGTCTAGAGGCTCGACTGGAGAAGAATTCAGGTTGTTTGGAAGAAATCATTTAGTTGTGACTAAATGACTGAATGCCCTGGCTTGACTTCTTCCTGACTCTTAGCTAGAGATTGCCTTCCGGCACTAGAGGCTGCCCACAGTTCTCTCTGCACACAGCCCTCTTCTTAGGCAGTTTTAAACGTGACTATTTGCTTCTTCAAGGCCACCAGGAGAAGCTATGTGTACTAGGAAGACAAAACTTTACATCTATATTGCAGCGTAATCACAGGACTGATAGCCTATCACCTTTGCCATATTGTATTGGTTCTAAGCAAGTTTCTTCCCACACTCAAGGGGAGGGATTTTATAAGACATAAAACTAGTGGCTCATATGTCATTGGGCCACCTTAGACTTCTGCATGCCAAAGTGGATTAACTCTTAATGTATTTAATATATTCAGACACAAAATCATATCTATGTCTGCACAATACTAATTTATTAAAGTAGTTGAAGATTCTGGATAATCAAAGCTTGCTTTCAATAGGTTATCTTATAAAATTTTCTGTATGTAAAATTATACATAATTTTAGCAGAAAAAAAGACTTATATAACCCCCACTAAACATCAATCACTTTGATCAATTAGCTAACATATTTAAAACAGACATAACTAAGGAAAATATTACAAAAATTTTTTTTAAAAACGCTAAAACATCTCAGGTTTAAGCTACATGCAACAGAGGCATTCTATTCATATATATTGTAAAATAGTGCCTACAATGAATTGTACCTTTTTATAAAATTTGCTAGGATCTGTGGAACTTTTTTTTTCTCATTAGTGAATAAAATAAAACTTAAAGCTGGCTTTGTGTTGTTTGCTTTCCTTTAATAGAAAGTTACAGAGAAGATTACCAAGATATCCTCTTAGATTTCTTAAGCCTAAAGCCTATTACTACACATAGGGTGTGTGTGTGTTTGTATTAAAATGCACACATAAAGGCACACAAAGCTATCCAACAAGTAATGCTTGAATTATTTTGGTCATTTAAAGCTTTCATTGTTAGACTTTAAATGATAGGACAAAAATAGTTCTAAGAATCACCTTCATCACTTTGCTGCATCATTTTTCTACACCACTTTGGGGGCTCATGAAGAAATCCTCAGCATAATATGTTCTGAACTTTAAATGGCCTCAGTCATTTCTAATTCCAAAATTGTCATTTTAAATTATATACAAATTGTGTAGTTCTTCAGAGTCCCCAGTCTCAGCAAATATCAGTTGAGTACTTCCTATATCAGACACAACATTGAATGCATTTATATAAATATTATTTTAAATAAAATAAGACAAATCATCAATGTTTACTGTAACTGAGGCTTACATTACTTTTGGTTTATACTGGTTTCTCTTTGACTCAATAATCACTATTTTAAACCATTTCAAAGAGGAGAATTTGAGGAAACAGTTCTGAAGTAAATCAGTAAATTCATTCAGTCTTCTTTGTCACTTGCATTCTCCTCCAAAAGCAGTCACAGACAAGTGTGTTCAAGGGAAATCGATCTACTCAAAAGCAGGGAGCATGTGTCCCAGGCATTCCTAAGCCAAACCCCACATACAGAGGAAACACAGAGTCTGAGTTACTTCCCAAGCCCAGTGAGCTGCTGCTTCGCATGGCAGAGCAGATTGAAATGAACTAAGAGGTGTGGACTATATGTAGTCATTTTATTCGCTTGCACTCTATCAAGTAAGTCAATAACCCAGGCAATCTCATCTTTTAGTTCCTACTGCCACCTTTTAGAGCCACCACCAGTACCAGGATCTTAAAGGATAATGGACAGTTGATTTATTTCTTGGCAATTATTCAGCTAGTTCCAAAATGTATAAAATAGTTCTCTTTCAAATTCATGTCCTGCTGGAGTGAAGGAATTTGTAACTGCTTTATGGCTTCATTTAAAAGAGTGCCATAATATCCATAGCAACAGATAACCATGTCACATATTTTGGAACAAGGTCAAGTTCCACTCCAGGTCCAAAGTGATGTGATAGGATAACTTTGAACTTAATGGAAACAGGTAGAAATACAGAAGCAGGAATATTTTCCAAGTCACATAAACCTTTAACTAAACTCAGGTTCATTTTTTACGTTGATTTAGCTCTAAAGAGAATTTAGGTTGTTAAAAAAATGCAGATTGCATTAAGAAGCTATACTAATGCTGGCTACAATCTGAGAGACATCATCTTTCTTCCTGAGCTTGATGATAAAAACTGATGTAAGTGAGGCCATGGTAAGAGAGTATAAATTACACTGGGGAATACTCTTTGCACGTCATTAAGGTGTGAATATTTGTAAACTATTTAACCATAAAGTCTCTTTCTCTATCATGTTAGGCAAACTGTTAGATTCAAAAATTATCACAGATTTCTACAATCTTAATTCATCCCTTAGATTTTATCAACGTTCTCTATTAGTAATATCTCCATTGGCTCTGTTTTTACTTAAATAGGTGGAAAAAAAAGAAAATATAAAATTCAATCTATAACATCATTTATTCCCTCTGTAATTCTCACACAATCCTAACAGAATCAATGAACCTTGATCCTTCTGGGGAAGTTCAAAAATGACCTACTGACAAGCAATAAAAATATGTAAATGCCACAATATTTATCATTGCTATGTTAAATGCCAACACAGTTAGTAAGAAATTAGGAGCTCAGCAAACATATTTCAATAAAATTATAATGACAATCCATTCTCTTCTATAGAGGAATGCTTATTAAACACTATATTTACATTGTATTATCATTTCATTTTCAAAACCCTCATCTCCTATCAATCCGTGGGAACAGTATATGAAGAAGCAGTGCTGCATGTTTATTCATTCAATATTGAGTGTCAACAACATGGCAGGCAAAGCTGTAGGGATTGGCAACACAGTAATAAATACAACCAAAATTGGCATGAACAAAGCATATAAAAGAGCAGATATTTCTCAAAATGAGCCTGGATTATTAAAAAAAGAAAAAAAAAAAGGAAAGGAGTTTGGTGGACAAGAAAGTTGATGATGTTGTCAGTTTGCTCAAGCCAGAATTTTCCCACTTAATCCCTTTGAATAGTTAGAACAAATTTAGGTAATTTTTCAGTCACCTCTGCTATTATAATGTGTTATTCTAACCATTAGTATTAGTAGAACTTGAAAATAAATTTAGGGGAAACAACTTTTATATTCAGAATAGATACCTCTCTCAGCTTCATTTTGATCAAACACTTAATATACTTTCTACTGACAAATAGTAATTTTGCTGAGTGTTTTCTCAAACAATCTATGTGCTTCTAAATAAACAGCTTCAAGATATTCCCCCAAAAAATGAGCACTCAAGATCCTCTACTCGATTTTCAAAAATCTACATAATAAACACAGCACTGGATTCCCCTTCATTGTCACCCTTGGGGCCTCTTGTGACAAGTAGATCTGTGTGCACTGCTCAGGCATAATAAATTACAGATTTTCATTCTTTATCTCAGAAGTGTTGTTATTATTATTATTTTTCCCCCTTCATATACAAAAAAAACAATTCCCTTTATTATTACAATTTTGGTATATGATCTAGAATTTTCCTTACTGCAGGAGTGAGATGGCTGGAATGTCCTGTCCCAGACATCTATTTAGGAGTGAGTGCCCCTTACAACATTGTGTCTTGCTGCTTTGGCTAGTCTTCTACCAGGCATGGACATTGTGTGTTTTCCTAGACTTAACATTTTATAGACTCCTAATCCATGCACCTGTTTAAAAATATTTCATTAGTATTTGTCATTATTTGAAGAGGCTAATTACCAAATGTTCACCAAATTCCCTTTCTGAAGGGAAAAAAAAAACACACACACTCATATAACTTCTGTAATAAAATGTATCACAACACAATTAATAACTTTTTGGTGCCTCAAATTTCTTGCATTGATCCTAACATTCTGGACTCTATATTTCATCCTAAAACAAGTCAAAAACATTACAAAAAATTAAGAGTTAGCCCCTAGAGTATACAACGACTGTGCTCTGATAATCTGTATTAACATCGGACCCCATTTAGGAATATGTATTAGACATTTTTTTTTTTTTTGCACTGAGAGACGAAATTGGAATTTTCAACCTAACTGAATATTGGAAAAATGTTTTTTTCAAAATATAGGCTAATTATTGAGAAAATTGATGATTGAAGTAAGGTATAGATCTTCTACCTTAACAATTCTTTTATACCCAAGGGAAATATAAAAATAGCCGGGCCATTCTTAATAGTGCTATAACCTTGTAGTAAGTAAATTAGAAATAGAAGCATTAAAAGGATCTGTTGTAATATATAAGTCGAAGTACTCCATTAAGCATCTATAGTTGCACATTTGAAAACTATTTTCAACAAAATTTTTCCCCATAGTTGTTCAATACGGTTTTTCAAACAAGTAGTTTCTGAAGTACATTGAGAACTATTCAACATTTTATATATATGTGCATATATATATACACACACACATATATATGCACATATACAAGAGCTGTCCAGAAAGTATCCAGCCACGTAATATGTTCTCATTATATTAACAATGGCTGGATCCTTTCTGGACAGCACTAGTATATGGAACAGAATCTTGGCAACTAATCAAATGTGAATATTTTCTTCTGGAATTTGCTTATAATAGTATGCTCACATAATCAAATGAAATATTTTTTAACTGAGAAAAACTTCTGGGGGAAAAAAATATGTAGATTGTCCAGGGTCCAAGCACAGATCAGGGTGTTTGACTTAGTCGATATCTTGGCACATTCTATTCTGAGATCCATTCTGTTTTACCATGTGCTAGGTTGTCAATTTTTATGAAATAGTACATTAAGCAATAACTCAGTGATAGCTAAATGATTAACTTTTAAAAATCTATTGACACTCTTGGAGTTATCTTGGTAAAATATAGATTGGATAAAAATAAAAGATAAACTTTCTCATTAAAATAAAGCTTTTCTAATTAAACTTGATAGTCATAAGAGTTGAAAGAGATAAATACAGTCAGTTATTTTCAAAATGGGAGTTTTTAAAACTTTTTGAAAGAGACATTTTGTACATGTTTTTAAACTTTGCCTCAACTCTTGTCTAGCATTTATTACATAAACATACTTCAACAATTCCCAATTACTAAGGAAGCTTAACTATAAGTCGTTTTTCAAAGAATAAGTACATCTTCATAATTCTTAATTCATCAAGGTAGTAAGATAAATAACAAAGTAACAGAAATGATAAAAATGTTATGAGAATATTAGTTATAAAATGTTTTTATACAATAATCCCAATATCAAGAATGTTTCTCTCTCAGATATTCTAATTCTCTGCCAATATTAGCTTAAAACACAAACAGAAAGATATCTTAAAAATATAAAATTATTGGTTTCTTCCAGCTATCACCCTCTTCTTCCTATCTTTAACTATCAAACTTCTTTCAAGAAAGTTACACTTACCTTCCATTTACTGTTTCAATACTTAAACAAGGATTCTAACACCTACCAAAAACATTTTGCTGATTCTCATAGATTCTTCCATCTCCAATCTTCCCTTTATTTGCCTTTTCAACACTTTTCAAAATCTCAGTACTTGCAGGAGAAGCATTTGATAAAATCTGAAATTCCTTCATAATAAAAACCCTCAACAAACTAGGCATAAAAGGAACATACCTCAAGGTAACAAAAGCCATGTATGACAAACCTCAGCCAACACCATACTGAGTAGGGAAAATTTGAAAGCATTTCCACTAAGAACTAGAACAAGACAAGGATGCCTATTGTCACCACTTCTATTCAACCTATCCAATCTAGTACTGAAAGGACTAGCCAGAGTAATCAGGCAGGAAAAAGAAATAAAAGGCATCCATACTGGAAAAAAGGAACTAAACAATCCCTGCTTGTCAATAATATAATCTCATATCTAGAAAACCCTAAAGACTCCACCAAAAGACTCTTACAATTGATAAATTAATTCAGTAAATCTCAGAATACAAAATTAATGTACACAAATCAGTAGTGTTTCTATATGCTAATTATAGCAAACCTGAGAATCAAATCAAGAACTCAATACCATTTACAATAGCTGAAAAACAAAACAAAACAAAAAAAAAACAACACTTGGAATGTACTTAACCAAAGAGGTGAAAGTTCTCTACAAAGGGAAATATAAAACACTGATGAAAGAAATTATGGATGACACAACAAATGAAAAAACATTCCACACTCATAGATTGAAAGAATAAATATTGTTAAAATGTCCATAATGACCAAAGTGATTACAGAGTCAATGCAATTTCCATCAAAATACCAATATCATTTACACAGAATTACAAAAATTGATCCTAAATTTCATATGGAATCAAAAAAAGAGCCCAAATAGAGAAAGTAATCCTAAGCAAAAAGAACAAATCTGGAGGCCTCATAAATACCAAACTTCAAATTATATTACAAAACAGCACAATACTGGTTTAGTACCATGTGACTCTACCAGGCCATAGTAACCAAAACAGCATGGTACTGGTATAAAATTAGACATATAGATCACTGGAACAGAATAGAGAACCTAGAAATAAAACCATATAGTAATAACCAACTGATTTTCAACAAAGCAGACAAAAATATACACTGGGAAAGAATGCCCTATTCAGTAAATGGAGCTGGGAAAACTGGTAGCCACACGCAGAAGAATGAAACTAGATCCCTAACTCTCACCATATAAAAAAATTAACTCAAGATGGATTAAAGACATAAATGTAAGGGTAATAACCATAAAATTTCTAGATGAAAACTTTGGAAAAACTCTTCTATACATTGGCCTAGGCAAAGAATTTATGAGTAAGAACCCAAAGGCAAATACAAAAAATAAAAAATAAACATAAGTAAATTGTACTTAATTAAACTAAAAAGTCTCCACACGCAAAAGAAAGAGCCAATAGAGTAAACAGACAATGTACAAAATGGTAAAAAATATTCACAAATTACACATCTGACAAAGGACTAGTATATAGAATCTACAAGGAATTAAAAAAAAAATCAGCAAGAAAAAACAACCCCATTAAAAAGTGGGCAAAAGAAATGAACATTTTTCAAAAGACAATATATAAATGGTCAACAAATATATGAAAAAATGTTCAACACCTCAAATCATCAGAGAAATGCAAACTAAACCTGAAATGAAATGCCACCTCACTTCTGTTAGAATGGCCATTATATAAAAGTAAAAAAAAAAACAACTGATGTTGGCACAAATGTTGTGAAAAGGAAACCCTTATACATTGTTGGTGGGAATGTAAATTGGTACAACCTCTATGAAAACAGTGTGGAGATTCCTCAAAGAACTAAAAGTAGACCTATTATTTGATCCAGGAATCTCACGGCTGAATATCTATCCAAAGGATAAGAAGTCATTATATCAAAAAGACACATGCCCTCTTATGTATACTGCAGCACAATTCACAATTGTGATGATATGGAATCAACCCAAGTGCCCATCAAGTGATGAGTGGATAAAAAAAATGTGGTGTGGAGTACCATGGAGTACTACTCAGCCACAAAAATAATGAAATGTCTTTGCAGCAACTTGGATGGAACCAGAGACCATTATCCTAAGTGAAGTATCTCAGGAACAGAACAACAAAAACTTCATATTCTCACTTAAAATTGGGAGTTAAGCAATAGATACATATGTTCATACAGCGTAACACAATGGACATTGGAGACTCAGAAAGGGGAAGGTGGGAGGGATGAGGTATGAAAAGTTACCTATTGCGTACAATGTACACTATTCAGCTGACAGGTACACTAAAAGTGCTGACTTTACCACTATACAATTCATCCATGTAACTAAAAACTATTTACCCCCTAAATCTTTTCAAATAAATAAATAAACAACAACAACAACACCTCTGATGATCTAGAGTCTGTTCTCTTGTATTGCCAAAATCCATACTCTCCTAGTTTTCTCCTTTGCCTGTGGCTCTTCCTTCTTAGTCTGTTAGTCATTGCCCTTTTTCTAACTTTTCTTAAATTTTTAAAACACTTAGATTCTGTTCTAAGCACTCTTTTCTATATATTAAGCCTCATCTTTCTCCCTAGGCTTTTATCCACTCTAGTAACTGAATTTTCCTGTGAAGCAGAGGACTCCCAAGTTTTCACCTCTGGAGCAGAACTCCATTCCCATATACCATCTGCTTAATAGATGTCTCCATTTGGATGTACCAGAAACTCAAAATAAATTTGCAATTTCCTTAACACCCTCTACTCTTCCCCTTCCCAATAGTGTTCTTGTGGTCTCATGCTCTCCCTCTCCACAAAGGATATCCTCACAGGTGCTTGAACCAAAAATCTGGGAGCAGCTCTTTTTGGGGGGATGGCATTCTTGATTCCTAATATTTTCTTGCCTCATTTCCAATCAAACACACACCAATGCTGTTAGTCATACCTCCTAAAATATTTCAAGTCTATTCTTTATTCTCTATCCTCTCTGTACGACAATCATTGTTATTCAAGACTAAAGCAATAGTCTGTTAACTCTTCATTTCCATTCCTGCCTACCTATTTTGCATATCACAATCAGATTGACATCTGAAAGATTCTGATTAAGTCACATCTCATTTAGAATCCATTAGTGTTTACTGAAATTCTTAAATATCATGTCCATAATTCTTTACATGACTTCAATATCCAGTTTTATCTGGCCTTATGTTCTCTCCCAGATTTATATCATTCCACTTCCCTCTTGACTACCTACACTTTACTGACTGTGAACACTATTTAATTAATAAAGCATGTCATGGTCACTGAAGACTTATGTCCTGCTCACGTGTTAATTTCTCTGCTGGAAAAAATGATTTTTATCCCCAGCCTACTGTCCACATGCATACTATGCCCCGCTAATTCCTATGTTCTCCTGAAATCTCACATAAATATCACAAGCTTCTGAAAAATTAAACTAGTTTATATTATAAGCTAATTTATGTGTCACAATAACATTGTGCATTTTGTCCTTTATTCCTATATTTGTTGTTCAGTGTTGATCTTCTCCACAAGACCATAAGTTTAATGAGATCAGGGACTAGGTCTATTCCAGCATCTGGCATAATGACTGTCACAGAGCAGATGACTTGTTACATATCTGTTGATTTGAATTCATTTTAAATAATAGTTTCACTTGTTGAGAAAGTTCAAAAATGTCAACATAGCAAGAAATTAAACACGTGTATCTAACAGGTAAGGCTTTATGCAAAAGTATTTACGTATGATTTTTATTTAATCCTTACAGTACCTCTCCGATGTAGTCATTATTATTCCCATTTTAAAGAAAAGAAAGCTGAGTTCAGAGAAGTTAAATAATCTTGCAATGCCTTGCAGCTAACAAATGGCAAAATAACATAAAGGGTTCTTTCTGATCAGACCACCATTTTCTTCAGAAGAATAAGGTATTTCTGTTGTTCGCTTTAGACTCTATACATCAGCTATGGTACACTATTATGGTTCCCCATTAAATACATTTGTACTTCTCAGGATTTCTCTCTGCTTCCTCATCTGCCATGGGCACTTTTTCTCTCTTGACCTTCACATCAATTTCCAGACGTTGGAAATTTTGTTTATTACTTTGAATATTCTACATCTCAGTTAAAGAGTTAATACTGTGACAGCATCTTTATCACTCAATTCTAAGTCTAATGCCCCGACCTACACACCAGTAGCATCAATGCTTCCCTAACATGCATCGTTGCAGTTGACCTTTGAAAAACATGAATTTGAACTATGTGTGTCCAGTTTTGCATAGATGTTTTTCAATAAATATGTTGGGAAATTTGGGGAAGATTTATGACAATTTGAAAAAACCTATAGGTGACCTGTGTAGCCTAGAAATATTGAAAAAACTAATAAAAATTAGGTATATTATGAATGCACAAAATATACTACTCTGTTTTATCATCTAATACTTTAAACTATACACAAATATATTATAAAACATTAAAATTTATTAAAACATGCACACATATAGACACCGATCATACATGGGGCCATTCACAGCGCAGAGAACTATAAACAAACCTCAAGATGCAGTATTAAATCACAATTGCATAAAATTAACTCTGGTACATACTGTCCTACTGTAATAATATTGTGGCCACCTCCTGTTGCTATTTCCGGGAACTCAAGTATTAAGAGTATCCTCTTAAAATGCCATGCGATGCTAATCATCTCTGCATGGGAAGTTCATTTTTCCAGTAAGTTGGATATCATGTGAAAAGTAATTGCTTACTATTCTCATGCATTTTCATTGTGTTTAGTGCAATAGCATAAACCTTGAATAACACCATGGGATCCATATAAAGTGCCACTATTGATGCTGAAAGTACTCCCAAGAAGCAGAGAAAAGTCATGATGTTATAAGAAAAAGTTGAATTGCTTGATATATACCATAGATTGAGCTCTATAGCTGTGGTTGCCCACCCTTATAGACAGACCATTCATTTTGTAACAGACAACATTAACTTATGGTATCAATACATGCAATACAGTACTGTAAATGTATTTTCTCTTTCTTATGATTCTCTTCATAACATTTTCTTTTCTTTAGCTAACTTTATCATAAGAATACAGGATATATATGATATACAAAATATGTGTTAATCGGCTGTTTATGTTATAGGTAAAGCTTCTGGTCAACAATAGGCTATTAGTAATTAAGTTTTTGGAGAGTCAAAAGTTATATGTGAATTTTCCACTGTGCAGGGGGCAGCACCCTTAACCCCCATGTAGTTCAAGGGTCAACTATATATAGTAAATGTTTACTTGTCTCCTCCATGAACTACAAGCTTCTAGAGGTCACCTATTCCTCCAGCATTTTATTCCGGGTACCTAAGAAAGTGGCTGACATATGGGAAATATTCAATATTATTTCTATAACAGTAAATGAAGGGATACAAGAACTAAGATTTAAACTCAGATCTGTCTCTTTCAAAGCTCATGACTATTCAGAATATACAGAAAACTGGTCATGGATATAACTGAAATCTAGTGCATTATTTGAGTTTCTACAAGATGCTGAGTGAGAAAGAAAGACACAATTATTAATTTAGAACCATTTCAAGGCATTTTATTAGTTGTTTAGGAAACAACTATTTTATAGCATTAGAAAGCTAATAGCATAAATCACAGTGTCAAGACAGCAGTCATCCTTGTTACCATAATCTTTTTCCAAAGAAAATGATAAACTAAGGTATTTCTATGCCCTTTGATTTGTGTAGGCAGAAAAAAATGTTTTCAACACAATAATCTATTTGTTCATTCCCTACGTAATAAACAAAAGCCAGAAAATTCACTTTTATTAGTTCCAAGATTAATGAAATTAATGGTTAATAAATTTGAATGCCTCACCACAGAGTAGACTTTAACAGACCTGCTATAGGCCCAATGCTACAAAAGGAATCGAATTATTTAGGCTGGTGCAAAAGTAATTGCGGCTTTGAACACTGAATTTTAAATTATTATAACTAAGTTCAAACACATTTTTATTAATCAAAATAGGAACCATTACAATCAATACATTTTGCCAACAATAAATAAGTGTGTTCAGTCCTGTAGCATAAAAATCCATCCTTTCGGATTCAATGAACTCTTGTAAAGCATTTTCTGCATCCTACTGGTTGTGGAAGCATTTCTCTGCAAAAAGTTGTCACAATGCTTGAAGAAGTTTGCAAGAGGTCAGGTGCACATGGCAGATGAGGCAAAACTTCATAGCCCAATTCATTCACCTTCTGAAGTGCTGGCTGTGCCATATGTGGCCGGGTATTGTCATGGAGCAGAATTGGGCCCGGCTGCAGGTGTTGCAGTTTTTGGTACATCTCATCAATTTGCTGAGCATACTTCTCAGATGTAATGGTTTCGGTGGGATTCAGAAAGCTGTAGTAGATCAGACCAACAGCTGGCCACCAAACAGTGACCATGACCTTTTTAAGGCGCAAGTTTGGCTTTGGTAAGTGCTTTGGAGCTTCTTCTTGATCCAACCACCGAGCTGGTCATCACCAGTTGTTGTATACAATCCACTTTTCATCGCATGTCACAATTCGATCGAGAAATGGTTTGTAGTTGTGTACAAGGAGAGAACAAGACACTTCAAAATGATTTTTTTTTTTTTTATTTTCAGTCAGCTCATGAGGCAAGGTGAGCTTTTTCACCTTTCCAATTTGCTTCAAATGCCAAAGCACCACAGAACGGTCAAAGTTGAGTTCTTGGGCAACTTCTCACGTAGTTGCAAGAGCATCAGCTTCGATGATTGCTCTCAATTGATCTTTATCAACTTCCGACTGCTGGCCACTGCACTCTTCATCTTCAAGGCACTCATCTCCTTTGCAAAACTTCTTGACCCACCACTCCACTGTACGTTCATGAGCAGTTCCTGGGCCAAATGCATTGCTGATGTTGAGAGTTGTCTCCACTGATTTACAACCCATTTTGAACTAGAAAATCACTAGAATTTGCTTTTTGTCTAATATTTCCATAGTCTAAAATAAATATAAAAGAAACAGCAAGTGATAAGTCATTAGCAAAAAAACATAAAGGAAGAAATGCACATGAAAATGTATAACATAACCACATGTATTGAAGAATGTATCCCAATATCAAACGGCAAATTTCAACAATGCTAAAACCACAACTACTTTTGCACCAACCTAATATATAATTTATATTTCCAGAAATACTTCTTATATATTTACAAGATAGATTCTTAACTAATGTTTTCCCTACCCAACTTACAATCTAATGGCATAAAATGCCACAATTCAAAAGCTCCAATCTACACTTATCTTAACAATTCCTCCTACTACTTCATGAACTGTAGTGCCCACCAAAGGGAAGCTCATGTATTTACTTTTATCTCAATAAAGCAAAGTGTAGCCTTCCTTATCTTCTTTTAATAACTTATTGGCTGCTCTATACTTAACTGAAATAAAAGCAACCTAAACTTTAGCTAACATTCATGCCAATCTTTGAACCAGGACCAAGCTTTGTTGTGGTATACTCATTAACATTGTTTAACATACCAAGAAATTAAGGTAAATTCTAACATTAAATATATAAATTCTATTAAGAGAAATTTTCACTAAAATCAGTCTAAGAATCTAATTCAATAATACCTGTCTTTGTGAAAGTGTGCATAGTATACCACATTTGAAGAATAGTCTTAGAATATAATAACAATTGTATAGAAATTACATAAATCTTCTGAAATAAATACTATGATTTTATTTTAAGAATGAGGAAATTGGCGTTCAATGATGCTAAATTAACTTCCAAAGATCACACAGCTACTAAAAAGTAGAGTAAGATAATCCATCTATCTGATGGATTTTACATTCTTAATCACTTTTATCAATTGCCTCAATGTAGAAAAACAGAAATGAATTCTCACTCATTAAGAAGGGAAAGATAAATCCTTTGACCCAGCACATCACTTCAACATTGCTGCCTGGATCTTAACCACTGAGATAATTCTATTGGTAAAATTATAAGTGAAATAGTACTATGATGAAAAATTTACAGTAATTTCAATCAAGTCATTTGCACTGAAGCCATTTGACAATGAATTATACACTACATATTTGGGGTTACTATGCCACCGATGTATATCATTAACACAATGTATTCTTATAAAACACATTCATCATCTCAGTGTGTTCTTATAAAACACATCCCATCATCATACATGCCAATGCTAAAGTTACCAAGAGAGATAGGATCTGACGCAATGACACTAACACCTGCAAGTTCTTTTCATTTTAGTAATTGTATCTATAATATATCTTACTAATATTATAATCCATCTTTTATTCATACATATGTTAAAAGAACATATTTCATTCTGTCTTGAATTATAATTATTTATTTGTAATACCTCAGAGGACAGTAAATTTTATTACAGAAGGGACAATCTTTCATTCTTATTTATATCCTCCTTGATCTTAGTATAAAACTTAGTACATAGTAACTAGTCCAAAGTTTGGTATATTAAAATCTATAATTCAGATCTCATCATTCTTTGTTCCTCTTCTCCAGTATACCCTCCATCTTTCTATGCATATAGTCTAGATTATTTTTGATTAATCTACCTATCCATCATAATGCATTGACTAAAATCTAACATAAAATATTAATATTGCAAGTATCTATTTAGAATTGGACATTTTTAAGGGAAAGGCCTTTATGAAGAATCAAAATGATTCATTAATTATTAGAGTCTATTCAGGAAAATTATTTAGTGATTGCTAATTGTGCTTTCCAGTGATGGCCACACCAATATTCCCCATCACACAGATTCCTCTTACAGCATGTCTTTGGCACATGTATGATCTCTTCCCTTGAGTCTATGTTGGTTTATGACTCTGTATCCATAGAAGTAGCATTGTGATTTCTGAAACTAGGTAACAAAATCTATACACCTTTCATCCGGTTTTCTTGAGATGCTCACTTAGAATCCTGAACTGCCATGTAAGTATGTCATCAGTCTGACTACCATGATGCTGTGAGGAAGTCCAAATTCGGCCAGGCAGACAAACTATATGAAGAATCTCTGAGATTGGATGAAGAGAAAGATACGCCTGGATATCTTTTTCCATTACTGTATCCCCTCCAATGGTTTAGTTCTATCTACCATATGACTGAAACTGCATTAGAGACCCCGAGACAGAACTACAAGCTGAATATTTTCCCAATTTCTTAACCCACAGAACATGAGAGCTAATACAATTTTTATTGTTGCTTCAAACCACTGAAATTTGGGGCAATTTGCTATATAGTCAGAGTAACTGGAACACCAACCTTTCTTCAAAGATAAATTCTCTCAGAACAGCATCTAGGGACAATTACATACTTGCAGGTACTAAATAAATACTTGCTGATGACTCAATCAAATACATTTCATTTTGGACATGCAGGGTCCTTAATATTACATTTAAAAAATTTAAGGTAGCTAATATGATACAAAAATACCAACTCTCCAAATTTTATATGCAAAAATATTTAATTCATGTATCTTATCTCTCTTGCTCATATTTTGAGTCTTTAACTCATAATGCTCATATTCAATCATGTCCAATTAATTTAAATTTTAAAAATTGAAATTACTTTTTGCATTCTTGTAAATGATACTTGAGTTTTACTTTACATCATTTATTGAAAAAAATCAAAGCTTATTTTCCTCTTGTTTTAAAAAACTTCTAATATTCATGATTTTGGAGACTATTTTCTTATTAGCGGTTAGTAAGAATATAGCATTCATTAGGAAAGCTGATTTATGTAAGTTTTTTGTTAACATTTCTTATTTTTACTAATGTTTCCCTGTAATTTTTACTCAGTGTAGCATTCAATAATATGGAATAAAAAAAGACAGTAGGAGACTATATGCCATAAGAAAACTCAAGACAGGGAATCACCTCCCCATTATATGTCTTCTGTGTGCCTTTAGGAAGTGCTAAGTTCAATACATTTAAAAGGCAAGCATATGCGACTAGATCGGTTTTTTTTTTTTCTTCACAGAAAAAAGAGTAGCAAGAAAAATTTTTCTAGAATGTTTTCTCTCTTCCTCTCATTTTATGCTTTTGTAATGCAAATACAGTCATCCCTCGGTATATGTGGAGGATTAATTCCAAGACCCCCTGCATACACCAAACTCAGTGTGCACTCAAGTCCCACAGTTGGCCCTACCAAATCCACATATAGGAAAAGTCGGGCTTCCATACAGGCAGGTTTCAAATCGAGTGAATAAGGTATTTTTGTTTTTTGTTTTTTTTCCCTTTTCTTTCTTTCTTTCTTTTTTATTTTTTTTGAGACGGGGTCTTGCTCTGTTGCCTGGACTAGAGTGCAGTAGTGTCATCATAGCTCACTGCAACCTCAAACTCTTGGGCTCAAGCCACTGTCCTGTCTTGGCCTCCCAACTTGCTGGAACTACAGGCATGCACCACCATACCTGGCAAATTTTTCTATTTTTTGTAGAGACAGGGTCTCTCTCTTGCTCAGGCTGATCTAGAACTCCTGGCCTCAAGCAATCTTCCCACCTCAGCCTCCTAAAGTGCTAGGATTACACAAATAATGTATTTTCAATCTGCATTGAAAAAAATGGTTGAAAAAAAAAATCCTTGTAATAAATAGACCCACACAGTTTGAACCTGTGTTGTTCAAGGGTCAACTGTTCATATTCTATAACCTTGTGAGAAAGCATACCTTGAGTGAAGCAGTATAAACTGCAGCCAAAATAAATTTCCTGAAAAAAAGTTCAAGTGATGGTCAAGAAATCATCATTAAAGTCTACGATTGTGCTAAATGTGTGAAAAGTTTCATTACTTTTCCAACAGAAATCATCACAGCAATGATTTAACATTGGAAAATAATCTTAGCAGGCAGGGCAAGAGAAACTTACCCACCAGACCCATCTGCTGCAATGGGAGCCTGACAATCCAACATAGGTGTGTAACTACATATGCATTCACTCTGCGTAACTCATCATTTTTGTTTCCCTTGAGTAACTTTTTTCCAGTCACCATGTTCTACATGAAATGATTCACTCATCAGGATAAAAAAAATTTTGTTTCCTAGAGTGCACTGACATTCTTTTTGCTGCCAACCTTACTCCCTATCTATGATCTCATTCAGTCTTTTTGGATGTAAGAACATAATATTCTTTTCTTTTTTTTTTTGTAATCTTTCTTTTTTAAGTTGTTCTTAAAGTTTACAGAAACCATGTTGATCAAAGTTGGCCTTGTCTGGCTTAATCATATTTAAAAGTGTTCAAGATAATAAACAGATTTTAGTATTCTGCCTTATAAGCTAACTTTTTATTATATAGCTTTTTAAAAAACTATTATTTTTATGTTAAATGTCGCTTAAATATCCTGATACTTGATCCTTGCCCTGTCCTCCCCCCAAAAGGAAAAAAAAAATACATCCTGATGCTCTATTCCTTTTTATTTTATTTTTTTAGTTCTCATAATCAACAGGAGTGGTTTAAGAAACTAAAGTTTGCTAAACTTGAAGTTTAATGAGGATCAGTATTTTTACAGTGTTCAAAGAGATGGGAAAATCCACATTTAGAATTAAAGCCACATATTATCAATTCAGCTACTCTTCCCCCTACCTCCATTAATGAGATATATTAATTACCTATATGGCAAAATTCACTCAAAAGAAAAAAGAAAAGGAAGAGAAAACTTGAGGCATTCTTATGATCCCTAAAGAGCTTTAAAAGCTATTTTGCTAATGTTTCTTAACCATTTTAAGAAAAGTAACTAAATACTTGCATGGAAATTGAAACACATAATATGAAATGCATATGACAAATACAAGTCCTTTTCCCATAATCCTACTATCAATTCTTTATACTTTACTTAGCCAATTTTTATTATTTCCTGGAAAATATTTAACAATTAAACACAATATAGCTAGCCTATGGTTTCCAGGTGAGAAAATAGAAAATTGATACTTATGTCTTTTTCATGAACATACAATCTGTGGTTGATAAAATCCGTATCAGTATTTTCAAGTTTACGCTTGTGTATATATTCACAGAACAGTTCTAAACTCCAGCTAACGCTGAATAGCTAAAGATGTTGTGTTTTGAGCACAGCCCAAAACACTGACCTAGGTACCTTAGAACCACAACATGTTAGGCACAGTGGCAGTCCCATTTTTGTAGGGCCCAAAATTTACACAATTTTCTGACCCTTTTCAAGAAAAAAAAAAACTACAAATTTACAAAAGTAAAATTGATAGTAAAAGTGAATATTTATTCAAAATAAGAAAATAAATCATGACTACATTTTTAATAGTTGGCACATACTACAAACATCACCATATCCAGAAAAATATTTTTTTAAAAATAAATGACCATACATAACACAAATATACAGTACTTCTTTTTTACATTTTTGGCTGCATCATCTTTGATTGCCTCTTCAGAGGATATCAATTTTATAATATTAATATCTCTATGGAGATTTGAAAGATAATTTGGTCTTTAAGCTACTACAATTTATCTTTTCTATTGTCATTGGTAGCTCAGAAGTTTCCTTAGCTTTACAACTATAAATTGTGAGTATTGTTGTGAAATTTTGTAAATTTTCTACTAAGTTTCATACTGTAGGAACTGTAATATTTTAGGGCATTTAGAATTTTTTGTTGGCATGGTAAGTAATCAAATATTCTTTGAATTATTGGCATTAATAAATCACTTTGGTTCTTCCCAGGGACTTTGAATGGTTCATGAGATCAGGGCCAGCATCAGCTGAACCAAGTGAGAGCCTCATCATAAAAACAAAATTTAATTTTTTTTAATTTTTAATTTTATATAATAGTTGTACATATTTATGGGATATATAGGATATTTTGATACACACACAATATGTAAGATCAAATCAGAGTAAATGGGACATCCATAACCTCAAACACATTATTTCTTTGGGTTGGGAACATTCCAAATCTACTCCTGTAGTTGTTTTGAAATACACAATAAATTATGGTTAACTATAGTCACACTATTATGCTACCAAACACTAGATCTTATTCCTTCTAGCTCTATTTTTGTACCCGTTAACCAACCCCTCTCTACCCACCCCCTCCCCACTATACTTCCCAGCTTCTGGTAGCCATCATTGTACTCTTTACCTCTATGAGATCAACTGTTTTAGCTCCCATATATGAATGGGAACATGCAATATATGTCTTCCTGTGCCTGGTTTATTTCACTTAACATAATGTCCTCCAGTTCCATCCATGTTGTTGGAAATGACAGGATTCCATTCATTGTTATGGCTGAGTAACATCCCATTGTGCCTATGTACCATATTTTCTTTATACATTCATCCACTGGTGGAGACTTAGTTTTTGATTCCATATCTTGATTATTGTGAATAGTGCTCCAATAAACATGGGAGTACAAATATCTCTTGGATATACTGATTTCCCTTCTTTTGGATATATACCTAGCAGTAGGATTGCTGGATCACATGGTAGTTCTATTTTTAGTTTTTCTGAGAAACTTCCACACTGTTTTCCGAAATGGCTGCCTTAATTCACATTCTCACCAACAGTGTATGCGTGTTCCCCTTTCTCTGCATCCTCATCAGCATTGATTATTATTCATTTTTTTGATAAAAGCCATTTTACCTGGGGTGAGATGATGTATCATGTATAATAAGATAAATACCATTTTAATATAGTATTTCAAACATACAAGCAGATACACATGCATACATTTTTATTTTTACTTTGCTCAGACTCCAGTATGATTTTGCATGGCACTGCTCGAGAGTAAACTGCTACTAGACTTCAATTTAGGGGGCTTCATGTTAGGATTACGTTGGGAGAGATAATACGTTTATTTTATAGCAAGGAAATAGATTTATAGTGGTTAAGTAATGCTAAAAGCTAGTAATACTGGTAACATTCCAGCAATGTTCTAAGCACTGCATAGCTGTTTCACACTCACTCCTCACAACAACCCTGTGAAGGATATAACTTTTATATTCCATTTTCTTTTCATGGTAAATTAAATGAAGCATATAGTAGGGTGAATAATCATAGACAGGAAGTATCAGACTTGAATCCAGTTTCCTCTGATCCTAAAATCAGAGCTACTAATGGCTATATTGTACTGCTGTCTAATAATTTATCTTGTCAGCGAAAAATAAGCCAAGTTGCAACAAATCTTGTACTAAATTGTGCTATTCTACTTTTTTTTTTTTCTTTTTGCAATAGCGCTTACTGCAGCACATAATTTCAAAATTAGGAAAAAACCTATCGGAAATTGTTTAGGTCTCAGAAAACAAAATTAAACATAATTGTTCTTGAAGAGCTTTATACAACCCAAGAAATGATGCTTCATTTAGATTTTTGTGAAAGCTGCTTTGAACAGTCTATGCAATGTTTTGTGCATTCCCAAGGTTATAACAGAAGAGACAAAAGAATTTACTTTTAATGCTTACAAATCAAGAGCTTGTCGAGAATACTATCAAACCTTGCCATTTTCCTACTATCAAAGCATATTAGCACTGTCTTCTTATTGTTCCCAAGTTTCTAAGAAAAGTCTTACATCTTCTATCTAAATGCCAGTGGAAGAATTTCCACAGGAGTGCAGTCATAAAACTCAAGAGGTTTTATTTCCTTTCTTCAGCTCTCTGTTTCTGTATAAATTCACCACTTGTTTGTAGATTCCAAAGTACTGCCACAAGATTTAAACATGTGTATTTGAATATATGTATTGAAGCCCACTGTTGCAGGGATTGCTAAATTATAATCTATACAATGAACAAGAAAACAAAAGTAAAAGTCCTTGCTTGACCCAAGATACTGTCATTTTTTAAAGTCCATCTGAGAAGAAAAAAGAACAATGACAACAACTTTGAAAAAGATGTCAAGCCTCTAGGTACCTAGTATGGTTAGATGGGGGCTTTTTCCCACCTGCTACTTTGAAGAAAGAGCAACAAGAATCTGGCCTCAGAAGTAGCCAGGAGGTGCTCTCCAGCCTATCTTGTGATCTCTGTTCTAAAAAACAAGTCTCCAGAGTCTCCGGAGGCCTCTACTATTTTCTATAATGTTTGGGAACCAACTGTTCTTGGAATAGAAAAAAGTAGGAAACAAGAAGGTAGTAGATGTGATTCTGCCTTACTTACCTGATATGGTAGGCATGACAGAGCATGCTTCAGCAGTGTGGATTTGTTCTTATTTGCTTCCATCGAAAACAAACGATAGTTCTTTATTTAACCCAAAATCTCAGAGAAAATCTACAGAAATGGAATATATAGATGGAAATGATGCCGCCATTTTTTACCTTCAAGATATGAAAATTTTATGTTTTGATTTTTTTTATTCAAAAATAAATAAATAAATAAAACCTACTTTATACAATTTAAACATTCTTCATGCCTGGTAAGATTCTAACTCCAGCCATCTTGATTAATCAGCACATATCACTTAACTTGTTCCTTTTTTTTATGTTGCAATATGTACCTAATCAGTGATATGGATGGGCATGGTCCATAGTGCACTGATTATACAAAACATCAGGTAGTACCATATTTTCCACAGTATTAGTATATTCACTAAATATAGAGCCTTAATATTGACACTGTTCTTATAGCCTTTAATCTTGAGTGACTTCTTGAACTTATAAGTCCATCATGGCATCAGTGTAAAATTTTTCAGTGTGTACTCACAGCTTTCTAATTCCATGGCACAGTGAAACATTGCCTCATTCATTCAGATAGAGTTAGTAGTTAGTGATTCTTTCTACATACTATAAGTTATTGTTTGAAATCTTTATCCTATAAACTGTCTAGATGTTATCTTTTTATATTTTTATCACAGAAACCTAACAAAGAGCCTAATTTCCTTATTAGAGAATCAATGAATATCTATTTATTGAATAAGCTAATTAATCAATCAATCAGTAGGTATAATATCTGGAAACTTTCAATCACCCTAGATTGCCTTGTCGAAATTCTTCCTGACATTAAGATAGTTTAGTAAAAGTATGATTAATCACATCAAAGATAATTACGTTCAACATGGATTTAAAATAGTAGATATGTGAGGAGACTATAGGATGGCGAAATGCAACTGAAATAACATTTGAAATGAGATTATCACACCCAATAGAAATAATTTATGGATCTATCAAAGAACTATGCCAAATCATGGGACACAGATATATATGTGTGTGTGTGTGTGTGTGTGTGTGTGTGTGTGTAAATAAAATACACACACATACATACACACATATGTATACATATGGAATATGGGGAAATGGGAGTTGCAAAATCTAAAATCTAGCTTACAATTAAAAGCAAACTCAGCTGGACGCAATGCTTCACGCCTGTAATCCTAGCACTCGGGGAGGCCAAGGCAGGTGGATCTTTGAGCTCAGGAGTTTGAGACCAGCCTGAACAAGAACGAGAACCCGTCTCTACTAAAAACAGAAAGAAATTATATGGACAACTAAAAATATATAGAGAAAAAATTAGCTGGGCATGGTGGCACATCCCTGTAGTCCCAGGTACTCAGGAGGCTGAGGCAGGAGGATTGCTTGAGCCTAGGATTTTGAGGTTGCTGTGAGCGAGGCTGACGCCACAGCACTCTAGCCCGAGCAATAGAGTGAGACTGTCTCAAAAAAATAAATAAATAAATAAAATAAAATAAAAATTATTAAAAAAAAAGCAAACTTGCTGTGTTGGGGAAAAAAATTCAAGTAAGCACTAAGTCATAAATGTCAGTTGTACCATACAAATAACCTGTAAGATTTTAAGCATGCCAGGATACATTTAAAAACAACTCTAAGGCTGGACGCGGAGGCTCACGCCTGTAATCCTAGCACTCTGGGAGGTGGAGGCAGGTGGATCACTAAACAACTCTACACTAAAAATATAAAAATGAGACATTAAAAGATCCCCACTTGCTAAATCATAAAAGGTGGGATAATCTGTACCAGGAAAGGTAAATATAAACAGAGTGTATGGTGGGCCGCTCCCTCCCTAGAAGGTATCACTAATTGATTTTGGCATTCTTTTCTACTGAACCTGGATGCGGACTCAGGATTTTGGACCCAGCACTCTATACAACCACAAGCGATCACTAGGAGTTGTATTTTGAGATGAAAGACATTTGTTTTTCCTACCAAGAACACACTAAAAACATCCTGGTTGAACTTCTGTTCATGCCAGGAGCCTGATTCCAAGTGCACATATGGGAATACATGTGTTGTAGGGAATGGAGGCCAGGAAATGTCTTATGGCAGCAGATGGCCAGATAGCCAGTTCACCTCTGGATGACAGTGGCATTTCTAGCAGGAGAGTGATGTCAACACTAGCAATGTCATTGACATGCCTCGAGAACTCTGTGAAAGAAATGCTACTCCGTAAGAAACTGATACAGTCTATCTTGAGTCTACTAGCCAGAATACAAATATTTACAGTGGTTTTCAAATGTTTGCTAAAGAAATACCAGAGTGAACACTTCATTTTCTATAAACTGTCAAACAAACAACAGATAGTAACATCCAATAATCCTAAACTGGCCAATGTTTGAACCAGTGACTAGATGATCCATTGAAAAAAATGTTATTAGCCTCCTGAGTCTTGGTCTTAAAAGTATCTTCATTCTGCCAAATTTGCAATATTGTACTTTTTAATTTTAATTATTTTTTCCTGAAGTATGCAAGACAGACAGTGAGAAAAAAAAGCAATTTTCAGTACATAGTCTTTTAAATCAACTGCATTTCATTCCTTTTCTCTCCATTGGGAGCAAAGTCCTGACTTTCAACACGGAAGACCTGGCAGAAAACAACTGCATCTTATTAAATTGCCTGCTGGGCTTATTGAAACTTTTAAAATTATTGTAGAGCTAATCGCCACTTTCATTTAGCTGGCAAAGACAACAGATATTTATTATATCTACCATGTTCCAAGTTCTCTGAACATGATATCCAACAATGTATGAGAAAGCAGATTTTCAGTATGAGTAATTTAGAATATGAGTTTAAACAATTTTGCTGCAGGTGATGAAAAAAGTTTTCATATGATTCAATTATATTTCTACCAAATAAGCTACTTTTTAAAGTTTATATACACATAGATATGTTATATTACATTATATACATATACATGTAATTGTACAGTATATATAAACCTGTATATTTGTAAAACTGAATAATTTATTTTGGAAAATTTTCTTTTTCTGTTGGATATTTCATAAATGCTTATATCGTTTATGTGATCAACTACCAGTGGTACTGATGCCTGGGGTTAAATATCAACAAGTTTCTAGGGAAGCTGATGTTTTGGGTATAGTTTCAGTATGTTAGAAACATTAAAATACATTGGCTTGGACCCACACTACCCATTCATAGAGAGCAGGAGAGATAATAAAGTCTGATGATAATATTTTGTAGTTGAAGACACTTAGAGAAAGAAAAAGTGACCTTCCCAGAGGCACTGGAAACAGGTAGATGGTAGATTCAGAACTAGAATTTACACTGTTGACAATATTTGAAGACAAGCTTTTCACTGTAATTCAAATTATGGTTTCCATATGTTTTATTGCACTTGACTTATATTTTTACCTTTAGCCATAGACTTTATTGTTACCTACTTATAATTATAGATTCCAGTTGAAAAAAAAATTGTTTTCAAGTTAGAACCTAATTATTCCCTCAAACCTGCTTGTTAATGTTGAACAAGACATGTATGTGTGTGAAACAAATCTAGTCATTAATGAAACTGTTGGTAATAATGCATTTTCTACCCTCTACATTTGTTTGTTTAAATAAGAGCCCTTCTTGAATGCCTATATTCATTTAATGATTTCATTCATTACTTTCACACATTCATTAAATATTTATTTTAAGTAGCTCCTATGTGCCAGACACAGTTTTACGTACCAGGAAACAACAGCAAAACATGATGACATATTCAAACTTACATTCTAATGGTAGAGATAGAACATAAACACACATAATGTGGGTAGTGGCATGTGCTACAAAGAAAACTAAAGTTGGGTAAAGGAACAGAGAGTCAGAAGATAGATCTATCTGTCTATCTATCTATGTATCTATGTATCTATGTATCTATGTATCTATGTATCTATCTATCTATCTATCTATCTATCTATCTATCTATCTATCTGAGACATAGTCTCACTGTGTTGCCCTGGCTGGTCTAAAACTCCTGGTCTCAAGCAATCCCCTGTCTTGGCCTCCCAGAGTGCTGGGATTATGGGTGTTAGACACCATGCTTGGCCATAAGTGTTATTTTAGACAAGGGGAAGTCCTTTCTCAAATGAGGATTTAAGCAGAGATCTGCATGCACTCAACAATTTGGGGATCTGATGAAGAAAGGTGGTGTTTGAGACATCCTCAAGTGCAAAGACCATGAGAGGCCTGAGAATTTAGCATGTTGAAAAAAAAAACAAAACAGCAGGAAGACAGGGTATTTATTACATGCAGAGTTTTGCAATAACAAGAGGGATAAGAAACTAGGTTTCCGGGGCTAATTTTTGTACACAGCCCTTGTGGGTAAGGACTAAAGACTTATATTTTACTTCAGGTATGATGAAATAGGCAGTTAAGGTTTTAAAAGAATTGCTCTGGCTTTTTTGTAGTGAAGACAAAGTCATAGCGCATAATAGAGAAATAGTAATGGTGGTAAAGGTGGAAGCAGAGAGACTAGATGGAAGGTCAGTTAGGAGTCTAGATTCTCATTCTACACCTATAATTACAGAACTGTAACCAATAATAATAATATCAATACCACCAATAAAAGCCATACACATAGAAGTAAATGTTTTTTGATTGCATAATTAATGCTTTGCAGTGTTCTAAGTGCATTACATGTAAAATCTTAGGAAATTGTCCCTACAATACTAGAGGATAATATCATTCTTTTTTTTTTTTTTTTTTTTGAGACAGTCTCACTCTGTTGCCCGGGCTAGAGTGAGTGCCGTGGCATCAGCCTAGCTCACAGCAACCTCAAACTCCTGGGCTCAAACGATCCTCCTGCCTCAGCCTCCCGAGTAGCTGGGACTACAGGCATGCGCCACCATGCCCAGCTAATTTTTTCTATATATTTTTAGTTGGCCAGATAATTTCTTTCTACTTTTAGTAGAGACAGGGTCTCACTCTTGCTTAGGCTGGTCTCGAACTCCTGACCTTGAGCGATCCACCCGCCTCGGCCTCCCAGAGTGCTAGGATTACAGGCGTGAGCCACCGCGCCCAGCTGATAATATCATTCTTATCCACATTATTCAGTGAGGAGTTTGAAGTACAAAGAAATTAAATAACTTGCCCAAAGTTTAATCTCTAGTAAGTGGCAGAGACAGTAATTACATTTAATCAGCCCAAATTAAATTTTTGTGTTCAATTCCAAAGCCATTGAGTGCTTACTCTATGTTACAAAATGGTGTCTGTACATTTCATCACTAGGCTTCCAAATGCCCAAATGTTTCCTAGTTGTCCCCAATCCCCAGGGTCAGGGACCTGTATTGGTCTGTGGCCTGCAAGGAACTAGGCTGCGTAGCAGGAGGTGAGCGGCAAGCCAGCAACTGAAGCATCTTCTTTATTTCCAGCCACTCCCCATTGCTTGCATTACCCTGTAAGTTCTGCCTCCTGTCAGATCAGCAGTGGCTTTAGATTCTCACAGGAGCGTGAACCCTACTGTAAACTGCACAGGAGAGGGATCTAGGTTGCACATTCCTTATGAGAATCTAATGCCTGATGATCTGAGGTGGAGCTGAGGCGGTGATGCTATAGCTGGGGAGTGCCTGCAAATACAGATTATCATTACCAGAGGTTTGACTGCACAATAAATGTAATGCACTTGAATCATCCTGAAACTGTACCCTCCCCAACCCAGGCCATGGAAAAATTGTCATACATGAAACCAATCCCTGGTGCTAAAAAGGTTTAGGACCGCTAGTCTAAAGCAAAGAAGACAATATTGACCATTTGGGCAGACCTAGTTTATTCCTGTTGTTCTGGTGTCATTATTAATAGATTCCCTCTTATTCTCAAAACTACCAAACTTGATTCTGTGATAAGGCTTCCAGAGACTTTTTTTTTTGTATGCACTATCCCATCAATAAATGGAGTACAGCTATCAGTATAACTCTGATGTGAAGAAATCCATCTATATGCAAGCATATCTTTACATATCTTTGGTCTGTTGCTCCAGCATCTGCAGTGCCTGATGGATAAAGGCTTGAAGGGAGATAGTTCTATCAGTTTCTTTCAGGTTATCCAGCTCTGTTACCTCAACATTGAAACACTGAAATATATTTTGCTTCTAAATTATAATAATGCTTATTACGTTATAAACAACGTTCAAAGCAAACAGCAAGTTCTTTCATACATAGCAACAAAAAGACAAAAATATTCTCTATTAATGAAAAAAAAAAACTCCATCGTAAATTGTCTGCTTCTCTCTACCTTTTTGTACCCTCACAAAATTAGCAAGCAATGGCCTCATAATGGAAGAGTTACCAAGAAAATGATACAATAATGCCATAAAAAACCTTTTTCACAAATAATTTACATATGGAGCAGAGGGTGATTGTCCTTATGGAAAGTTAATTTACTCTTGAAAGAACTAGGTTATCACTATGCATATGTACCCAGTTCTTAATTTAATAAATTCTAATAAATATAATCATTCAGTAGAAGTTTTATTTAAATTCCTGAATATAGAGATTTGGGATAAAAGATACCTATAATGTTTTTTTCTTTTTTTATTTCTGAGCTAACAGAAAATTATTTTTGTTGACATGTTTTTCAACCTCTTAAGATTTTATTTTATGTGAGACTTATGAAAACACATAAAATAACCAGGTTCTGGAGTGATAGCAAAAGCATATTTTCAACATTTGAAATAATTTATGCAGGTTAGATACCAAATACATTTCAAAAGAGACACCAATATCTTAATTATTACAGTAAGATGTAACATTGAATGATCTCTAAACAGTCAAATTATTTTTTTTTGTTTTTATCAGTTTTTAACAATATAATGTCTGCTAACTTGTAGGAGTACATTTACGACTTGTTCTGAGTGGAGATTTAGTCTATGCATTACTCAAATTTTCAATGTTTGTATGAACCATATACTATAGCTTTGGAAAACAGAATGGGTGGTTAAGAAACAAACTGGCATTGACTGAACACAGCTTCATAACAAAAAGCTAAATCACACCAGAGGAAAATTATCTTGAACCCACATGCCAATGGATATATTTTCATATCTGGGCACAAATTACATTAAAAATGTAATTAAATACCCTTTAGTATGAAAAGTATAGATATTCTATTATTTAAAAGCATTTATTACATTATCACCTGGCTATAGTTATTCAGTAGATCACATGAACAGAGAAAAAAACATAGTATAAAGACTTTCTCAGAGAGCTTCAAATCTAAGACAGATACATTTACTTATATTGTCTAAGGTAGAGGTGAGGGGAGGAATAAAAAACAAAAGAAAAAAAAAACAGTAACCTAATGCACAACTTAAAGAATGGATATTTGTATGTTCATTTAGGTGTATTTTCCTTAGCATGTAAATACTTTTAATTGGGAAATATAAACCTGTTTATAGATTTTTTATTGCTATTAAAATATCTACATTTCTAAAGCTTGTTTTATGTTCCAATTCTCTGTCTTGATGCCAAGATGGGCTCATTAAAAACCAGTAGCACAGCTGATGTCCCTGTTGGCTGTTAACATAAAGAGACTGATTTGGAACAGGCTGAGGGACCCCAGGAGAAGCTTTGGCAATGATATTCCATTACTGCCCATCTGAATCAGTCACAGCAGACTGGTCAGACCTGAATTAACTCTGAAAACAAATAATCAATGGAATATGTAAATTAGGAATATGTAAATTTTGTAACATGCCTATTTTCATTGCCAGTTTTATTTAGATGTATAAATCTGGAGAGATTATATGAGTATGTTTTAACCAGCAAAATGGAAACAAAAGACGTAGTAAACAATTACATTTGCGATAACTCTATTATGAAAGGTTTAGGTTACTTTCCTGCTATCCATGCATTTCCAGGGCCAGATGTACCCCGTACTGAAGATCTAATATGCCACTTAGTCCTAACCCCAGCCAGTACATTTGCACTGAAATAAAAAGTGTGTTTCCTGAATATTGACTTCATTTCCCACAAAGATATGACTTCGGTCACCAGGGCAACCAGACAAGAAAATATGGATGGTTCACCTTGAAATTATTACCACTAATAGAAAAATGAGAACCTTCTTTTGCTTGATAATTAGTACAATAGCAACATTCCTTCTGTTGACAGATAAAAATGGAGATCAGTTAGGAGTTTGATGAATGATGAGGTAAACAAGTATCACTGAAGTGGTGACCATAGGTGATTAAACATTGTAGCTGGAAGAGAGCTCAAGGACTTCTAGTTCTTATGCTACATTTTACAGAAAAGAGAATAATAAGGGAGAATAATAAGGGAGAAACTACCAAGATTGTATTGCTAATAAGTGGCAGTTCTATATTCATGTAAGGAAAAGGAACTGAGAAAGAATATATATTATTTATTTATCTTATTTACTTACTTATAATATGCCAAGAACATCACATATGTTATCTAATTTCTTTCTCCCCCAAATACATGTGTCATTAGCCATGTGTTTCTGATAGGAATAAAGTTTTCAAAAAGTTCAGCAAAGTTAAATAAGCACCTCAAGACTGCATCATTATTAAAGTACAGATATTGGAAAGTATGATGATGAATCTTATTAACTTGGGTAGGCAATGCTGCCCATTTGTCTTGTCAAACACTATTCAGGTGTTGCTTTGAAGATATTTTTTAGATGTGGTTAACATTTATAATCAGTAAACTTTGAGTACAGCAGATTACTCTCCATAATGTAGGTGACCTCATCCAACCAACCAAAAACATAAGAACAAAGACTGAGATTTCCTGAAGAAGGAATTCTGCCTCAAGACTACAAGAAAGAATTCCTGCCTGAATTTCCAACCTGCTGTCCTGTACTGTGGATTTCAGACTCAAGATTGCAACATAAACTCTTACCTTTCCAGCCTACTGACCTGCCCCATAGATTTTGAACTTGTCAGCCCTCATAGTCACGTGAGCCAATTCCTAAAATCAGTTTCTCTTTCTCTCTCTCTCTCTCTTTGTCTCTCCCCTATCTATCTCCCTATTTATCCTATTGGCTCTGTTACTCTGGAGAAACTTTAATAATACACAAGGGGGATATAAAATTGATTGTAGACAATCAATATATTGTGCATACTAACTAATCAGAATCGATGCTAGCCTTAGTTCATGGGACTCCTGAAGGCTTTCTTTTATGCTGTGCCTTCAACCCTGTGTGTTTGGTTATGGGTAGATTGGGTATTCTGGGAGTCCTAAGGGACTATTAATTAATACTGAAATATTTTTAACAATAAATATGACCAAATTCTTAATCTCTTTGGTTCTGGAATGAGAAAAACTTGATTTGATTCTTTGAATGACACTTATTGGACAAGTTACTTAACTGTTCAGAGTCTTAATTTTTCACCTATAAAATGAAAATGTTAATAACACTCATGTTAATTACTATAATTTACACCCAGTATTTAACACAGTGTCTACTATTTATCAAATAATAAAATATATCTAGTATTATTATTACCAGAATTTAAACACTTGTTTGTATTAATTCACAAAACTCATATCCTTATATACATAATAGATAACAGAAGAAAAAAAAGGAAGGAAGGAGGCAGGGAAGGAAGAAACAGAATGAAAGGGAAAGAAAAAGAAAGGAAGAGAAAGATAGTTTAGAAGAAATCTAAAAATTAAACTGTATGTTCTCTATATATGTTCTTAAAAAGATTAAAGAGAGAATATTTAGCATTTTTAAGGTATGATATTGAAAGAAATGCTGTATATCATAGCTTGTATGCATATATAAGATGTCTTAGCTTAGCATTTATGGTCTATTTAGACAGTATTTAGTGACTTTTTGACTCATACTGATTGAAACATTGAAAATATGCTAATACTGCATATGTCATGACTATTTGTGGAAAATGAACATTTTTTTTAAAGCTGTAATGTTGATTCTAAAAGTATTTGTCTTTCTATCCTAGCATGTAGTGTGCCAGTCTCTGACCATTTGAGGCTCATGCTGATGCAGCATCCATTGTATTTCCAACTTTTAAAAAATCTGCTGAGAATCTTTATTTCACACAGCACATGGAGTGAGAGTTAAAGGTCAATTAACTGCATTGTTCATGCCCTGTGGTTTCTAACTGAAGAATACTAAGAAATAATTTGAAGTAAAAAACTATCTTGGTGAATCTCAGTACTACTATTTTCTGAAGAGTAAGGGGATAATAGCTTGGTCAGCTACTTATTTATAATATTTTGAAAAGAGACACTAGCACAATAAAGAATTGCAAAGAATACTGTCAGTAGACTTTAGCTGGAGATGGAATACAACCATATCCCCATGATCACAATGAATTAGTTCTAGAGTTAATACTAACATTGTTAAAAGTGTCAGCATTCATCTCCAACCCCCCAAATTTGGCATCTGTGATAATGAAATTTGCCTTTCAACTTTCTACTGGTTTTTCCAAATTCAGAAGCTTTCATTCATACAAAAATTATCTCTTGGAGGAGGGGTGCAAGATGGCCAAATAGAGACATCGCTTGCCAGACCCTTCTGGAGGGAAGACAGGATTTCAGGTAAAGGAGAAAGAAGAAGAGACATGGAGCAGGTGTAGATCACAGAAAGAGGTACCAGACCTTACCTCATGGAGGAAAATTGTGAAGCAGAGAATGGAGAAGATAAAGGAAAAAAACATATCAGTGAGGATTAATCTTAAAGAGGCTCAGAGCCCAGTGAAAGAGTAAGGGAGCCTTCCTCTCTCCTTTCAATGAGCCTTCAGTGACCAGAAGGCTACCAAGTTTCTTGGAGGCTTTCCACCCCCAGGAGCCAAGGCACAGTGGCAAACATGAAATAGTGGGGAGAATGTGTGTGATCCTAGAGCTTGGTCATTGTGTGTGGGGCTCCCCTCCAAGGATAGTGTTATGAGAGGCTGGAAAGCCAGCTTTCTTCAATTCACATGCTTTCTCCCTGCAGCCACTACAAGTGGGAGTGCAGCCTGAACCGAGAATTTGGGAGAGGCCACCTCTCCTGAGCAGGTGCATGCTGAAGGCTGAGGTTTCAATGGAAAGTAAGTCCCACTCCTTTACCCTTGGGGGACTGTAGTGGACCCGGGGTGTCAGATTTGGGAGCTCCTTTGCTGGCATTTCACGAAGTTGCATATCAGCAGGACAGACAAGCAGGCTGGACCCTGTGCTCCCCGGAATTGAGTGCATTACTGGGAGGTCTGGGAGCTGGAATTGGGTGGCAAGGAAGTCTACCCGGGCAGAAGTGATGGAAGAAGACTATGGGGTTCTGAGATGTAGCAATCAGAGAGAGCACCTATTCTCCCCACAGGAAAAGTACCCTGTTGGATTAGGGTGGATCCTCCAGTGAGGCAGAAACCAGCCCGGGGATCCATAGCAACCAGGCATGGTGGGTGCATTGAGGCACTGGGAGCTGTGGCCCCTCCCCCATTCATTCCAACCAGGAGAGAAATTTTAGCCAAGATTTTGGTGAGCAGCCACCTCTCTCCAATGGTACGTTCTCCAGACCGAGGCCTCCACAGAGAGTGGAGCCCACACCTCTTCTCTTGAGGACTCACAGTGGACTGGTAATGCCCAATTTGGCAGCTCTTTACCCACTAGCATTTTGAGCATATGCATGCTACCAGGTTAGACACTCAGACTGGGGAGAGATTTGAGAGTTGGACAGCCAGATTGTGAATCTCAGATGGCCCTGTCTCTACAAGAAGACTCTCTGGTTGGGTGCAGCCACTTCGGTGCCTCTTGGGTGACTGTCCCCAGAAGCTGGGAGCAGACCTTAGAACTCTGTCAAAACAACTACCCTACAAACTATTGTGGAGCCTGAGGGCAGGCTCACCCAACCAAGCCCCATTCAGCCTCACTCTCCCATCCACCTCCCCTGTGACAGAGAATAAGGACTCACTTGTAAGTCCCAGGGCCCTACCCACCACCTGGGGCATTTGAGTGCAACTCCTGAGGGGCTAGGAGTTACAGGTCCCCAAAACAATACTGCAGGTTATCCCTTCTGGCAATCGCCACCTACTGAAAGGGAGGTCAATGTGTACAGCCCTTTACAGCAGTTACTGACACAATCATACAGGGTGAGATTGCTTCTCACCCACAAGCACCATCTACTGTCTCAGAGATTAAATTGGGTTACCAATATAATTCACACTGCTAAAAAGAACACAAGGATGGGGAAAGAGAAAGGATTTCAAAGACTTCCATCCTCTCTCATCAAAGTAAGACAGGGAATCTGCCCTCATACATAGCTCAACACTACTACAGCCTACAAACAATTAGCAACTGAGAAAACGACCAAACTAAGGATATCTATAAGCAAGGCATCTATCAAGAACATAGATTGCTATCAGAGTACCCACAAACAAAGCCAAATGTTCTTATCAAACATATGCTATAAACACATCTGTACAAATGATGCAGGGGGGAAGCCCCATCTAAACAAAAGAAAATCCAAAAAATAAAAAGCAACAGCTGCTCCAGATGAGAAGGAATTATTGAAACTACTCTAGAAGTATGAAAAATCAGAGCAAAAGAATAACCTCAAAATCAGCTCTCTAGCAATGGATACCAACCAAAATGAAAATATTGAAATGACAGATAAAGAATACCAAATATGGATTGTAAGGAAGCTCAAGGAAGTTCAAGAGAAAATGGAAAACCAACTGAAATAAACCAGAAAGCAATACAGAAAATGAATGAAATATTCACTAAACAGACAGACATACTAAAGAAAAATCAAATAGAACTTCTGGAAATGAAAAATTCATCTGAGAAAATAGAAAACACAGTGAATAAAATACAAAAAATAATAAAAGACTGCTATAAACAATTATATGCCAACAAATTTGATAATTTAGAAGAAATGGATAAATTTCCAGAAACCTACAACCTTCACAAACAAAATTATGATGAAACAGAGACATGAAAAGTTTCTTAACATCACTTATCATCTGGGAAACGCAAGTAACAACAACACTGAGGTATCATCTTGCTGCTGTTAGGACAGCTATTATCAAAAAGACAAATATTGGTGAGAGTGTGGAGAAAAGGGAAGCTTTGTACACTGTAGGTGAAAATGTAAATCGGTACTGCCATTATAGAAAACAATATCGAGTTTCCTCAAAAAGTTAATTAAAAATAGAACTACCATATAATTCCAGTGATTCCACTTTCCAGAGGAAAGAAATCAGTATGTTGAGGCAATATCTCCATCCCCATGTGCAGTGTGGCATTATTCATAATAGCCAAGATATGGAGACAACCTAAGTGTCCATTGATGGATGAATGGATAAAGAATGGATAAAGAAATTGTGATTATACACACACAAATACACATGCATGCATATCACTCGGCTATCTAAAAAAGAAAATTCTGCCATTTGTAACAACATTGAGGGACCTGGAGGATATTATGATAAGTGAAATAAGATAGATACAGAAAGACAAATACTGAATGATCTCATTTGTATGTGGAAACAAAAAAAGTCAAACGTATAGAAGCAGAGAGTAGAACAGTGGTTGCCAGGGATTGGGGGGCTGGGGGAAATGGAGAGATGATGGCCAAAGAGTTCATACTTTCAGTTATAAGATCCATAAGTTGTGGGCTCTAATGTACAATATGGTGATTATAGTTAATAATACTGTACTGTATATTTAAAATTTGCTAAACAAGTAGATCTTAAGTGTTCTCACCCCCCACACACACAAAATGGTAACAATGTGAGGTTATGGAAGTGTTAATTAATTTGATTGTCATAATCATTTCAAAATGTATACATATATCAAATCTTCAAATTGGATACTTTAAATACATACAATTTTAATTGTCAATTTTACTTTGATAAAATTGGAAAAAATAAATACAATTAAAACAGCACAATGGCTTTAACCTACTAATATTTTTTCAATCTTCATATTAATCTCAGCTGAAAAAAACTATTACCTAAAGTTTATCATTTACTTCAATTTCCTTTCAGTTTATTTTCTTTACTCAAATAAAAATAGAATGAAATTTAAGACTTTAATTAAATATAGAATGCATATTTAATACATTTTCTTAAACAAATTTATCATTTTAAACAACTAAATATGTAGCTATCTCTTTTTCTTCCTGCATATATGCCTACAGATATGTCTAAACTGATAATTACCT